>NC_045675.1:34563846-34718314 GCF_003331165.1 Xiphophorus hellerii | reverse complement strand
TACTTCTGTCTTTATAAGGTTGATGGAACTGCACATAAAAACGGCCCTTTAAACCATTCAGATTGCCAACAAGACACAATCAAAAATGTCAGATGACTTATTACCCCGTGATAATAAGTCAGAAGTAGTCCAAATAGTTTGGATGTATTTTTTTATTTCTTTCCTTCTTACAGAAAGTTTCTGTTTATATCCATAGGTTTGTGGTGCATTTCTATCCTAAGAAAAATATATAACACAACGAGATATTAACATGCATGGAAAAACCTCACAAAAACCTTATATAACAGCAGAAAGTGCGATGGATACCATAAGAAAGGCTTACAATTGTCATGATTTCAGCCCTTCAGCTCTACCTTGACTGTGCTGATTACTCATTACCTTCACCTGCACTGTGCTGGTCCCTATTTAAACAGCTGCTCGTCACCAGCTCGGTGCGAGACCGTCTGTTGCCCCAGTCACAGCTTTCAAGCCTCGTTTCATGTTCAAAAGAGTTTTCTGGGTTTCTGATCCTGCCTGTTTTTTGACCACAGATTTTTGCCTAATCCTTCTGCTGTAGGAAGAGTTCTGACCTCCTGTTGCTGAACCCTGCCTGTCTCTGACCCTGCCTCCAGTCTTCTGATTATTGAATTTCATTGCCTGAGACCCTCCGGTGCATGACCCTGGATCGATTCAACGACTCAGCCTCTGGTTGGTGGATTTTGTCCCTGTACAGTAGTCTGTTTGTCCCCCGAGTCCCAAGGTCTCCCACTGTCCATTCACCCTACCCTCCCCAGGCTGGATTCTCAACCCCTGTGAATCCCCCATTCCTGTCCTACCAGTGTGACCACACCCTGTGGAGCCCCTTCTACTACAACATTTTTTGTAATAAAATGTTTGGTGAACCGTCCACTTGTTTTGGCTGCTTTTTGGGTTCTGGCTGATTTTACTTTAATGTTACAATATTCAATTATGCCGAATGAACTGATCAGTACATTACTGCAAGTGAACGCAAAATTTTTGCGAGGTAACGCAAAAGAAAAATAAAATCCTTCATGAGGACTCTATAAATTTTAAGGCCAAATGCAATATTTAAATGTTACCCAGAACAAAATAAAATGTTAACCTAATTGAACAATACAATTTTTAGGGATTATTATAGATAATAAACTTAGTTGGAAGCCTCACATAGGATATATTAGAAATAAAGTTGCAAAAACTATTGGAATATTGTTTAAAATAAAAGATTTAATAAATGTTAAGGCTTGCATATTATATATTCCTCTTTGGTTATGCCTTATTTGTCTTATTGCTCAGAAATCTGGGGAAATGCAAGTAAAACAACCATTGATATATTAGTTAAGTTGCAAAAAAAAGCTAAAAGGCTTATTAACAAGGTGGGATACCATGAACCAACTGATAAACTCTTTATTCAAAGTAATATATTCAAATTTAAAGATATTGTTTATATAAAAATACTGGAAGTAATGTATAAAGCATTGAATAAAAGTCTTCCTTCTGGTATTCAGAAATTATTTAAGTTAAGAGAGAATAAATATAATTTGCGAGGTTTGTTTATATTTGAATGTGTAACAGAGAAAAGCCAGATAAAGTCTAGATGTGTTTCAGTTATTGGTGTGAAACAGTGGAATGAATTGAATGATGATTTTAAGCTATGTCCTTTCTTGGTGAACTTTAAAAGAGCTTTAAAATGTAAAATGATAAAATCTTACGCTGTTATGTAGATTTATATATGTACTGTGAAGATATCCTGGTAGGTTGTAAGGCTGTAAGGTTAAAAACAGGGTAAGTAAGAATAAGCTTTGCTTCGGCCTATTCCTTTTTTGGTAAACTGTGGGTTTGTTTATTGTTGTGGTTTTTTTTTTGGTTTATTATTTTATTTTTTCTTTTCTTTTGTTTCTTGTGTTTAATGTGGACAATTTACCAAAATAAAGTGATTGATTGATACATTTATTTCCACCCAAAATGAAAAGTTCCCGACTGAGTCTGTGTAGGACTTCATTTTCTCCTGTTTAGTCAAAACTCTGTGGTGGAGTGAAGGTGTATCAGAATCAGAAGGTGGAGGAGGCAGCACATGGAGACGTGTTTGTATCTAAATCTATGCAACAGTTCAAAAGGGGAGATGCCAGTTGTAGCATGAGGAGTAGCATGGTAAACCATGAGGAAATCTGTAACTGCAGCTTTCTAAGACTGATTCTGGAGGACAGCCAATTGTATAGCAGATCTGAGGACACAGTGGAAGCATTCAATCTCTCAATTTTCAGCAGTGTGAATATGTTGCACATTTCTCTCTTTCAGGAATACAGTGAACTCTTGAGACTCCTGAGGTCCGTTGTCTGTCACAACTGCACACAGATTTCCTAGTCTACTGAAGACTGAGGTCAGAAATGTAACAATACTTTTAGTGGTAGCAGAGGGTGTAAAGGCAACTTCTGGCCATTTACTATGATAGTTGATCAGTGTGATGGCAAAACAACAATCAGAAGTAGCAGTTTCAAATGGACCAACCACATCAAGGTCCCAGTTTTCCTAGGGTGCAGATGGAAATTTTACTGGCTGTCGTGGTGCAGCGACAGAATCAGCAGTTTTATCTGAAAATTGGCACAAATTGCCATCCATACCTGGCCACCAGTAGACTACACAGAGGTGGTTTTTAGTCCTCACCATCCCTTGATGTCCCTCATGAGCGAGAACAACCAGGTCATGACGGAGTGAGCCGGAAGCAATGAGTTGGAAGTGTTGAAAAACGTATTCACCTTGCACAGTCAGTTCGTTTCGGAGTTTGTGATATGGATGCAGCATGGGAGTCAAGGAAGTAGAAAAGGAAGGCCATCCTTCAGCAATCTGTTTACGCAGTGCACAGAGTTCAGGGCAGGAAGCAGAAGCAGCAGCAAAATCCCCAGGAGAAATAGCAGGCAGCTGATCAGCAGACAGCATTGCAATGAACTCAGGTTCCACATTCAGAGCATCATCAGGTGAAGCAGGCTACTGCAGGTGGGAGAGGCAGTAAGCAGTGTTATTCTGTGAACCTGGCAAATGAGCAACATCATAGGTGAAACACAGCAGCCGTGCAGCCCAGCGTGCAATACACATACCAGCTTGGTCGGAACCTTTCGAAGTCAGGAGAGTCATTAGAGCTTGGTGGTCTGTGCGGAGAGTAAATCTGCAGCCCCACAGATAAGTTCTGCATTTTTCAACAGACCAAACACATCCCAGAGCCTCTTTCTCCATTGTAGAATATTTGCATTCAGCAGGACTCAAAGTTCTGGAAGCAAATGCAACAGTGGGTTCTGTGCCATTTGGTTAAATTTGAGACAGCATGTAGCTGTCTCAAAAGCATCAGTAGACACAGTAGGAGGGAGGTCAGGATAAAAAAAAAAGAGAGCAGGACTTCCCACTAGCAGTTGTTTTACTTTTTGAAAACTACACTGTGCTTCTTCAGACCAGTTAAACACAGCGTATTAGCACATGCAGGCACATAACGGTTTTATAACTGTAGCAAAGTTGGATATAAATTTGTTATACCAGGAGAGGAGTCCCAGGAATGAATGCAGTTCACTTGCATCTGTAGGTGCTGAAGCATGAAGAACAGCAGAGCTCTGATCCGCATCAGGCTGAATTCCTTCAGCTGTCACTGTGTGTCCAACAAAATGCAGATTTGATCTGTTAAAATGACACTTGGATGTATTTAGGAGCAGTCCATGGTCCTTTAAACGTTGCAGCACAGCTCTCAGTGCATCATCATGCTCCGTTTGACTGCAGCCCCAAATGTTGACATCATCAAGGTAGTTTGCTACATTTGGCAGTCCTTTCAGAACTGTGGCTAACATTTTCTGAAAAGCGGAAGGAGCAGAAGCAAGGCCATAGGGCACACAACAGAACCTGAACAATCCTTCATGTGTGATGAATGCAGTGAGGTCATGACTGACCTCATGCAAAGGTAGCTGGAAATAAGCACTCTATGACATTGGAAACTCTATGGTAGGAAACACATTTGCTCCTTTTAGCAAGCTAAGTAGTTCTTCAATGTGTGGGAGAGGAAAACTGTCCATTATCACAGGTTTGGTGGGCTCTCGCTGACTGACACACATGCAAATTTTTCTTGATTTCTTTTAGAGAACAACAGTGGGGGAGACCCAAGGTGATGCATCAATTTTCTCAATCACACCAGCCTGCAGAAGATGCTGAATTTCAGCACTCACAGCACTTCTGACAGACATGGGTAATTGGCGTAGTTTTTGACAAACTGGTTGAACAGTCTCTGACACTTTTACTTTATGCACAAAACCTTTTGCACATCCAAAAACAGTAGTCGGTACAGGATTAGAGGAATATTGCAGTAGGAGTGGTGTAGTTGTCATGATAGAACAGTCCTTAGAAGCAGCAGGTTGAACAGAAGATTCTTGAAAACAAAGTTGCAAACCATTGATGAGATTCATGCCAAACAAAGCAGTGCCAGTTTCCACAATGAAGAAGGAAGTTTTGCTTGTCCTTTCATTCTTAAGCACAGTCGCAGGTAAGCAACCTATTAAAGGGACACGTGTATGTCACTAATTTCACTTTTGGAGGTTGTAGCTTTACTCTTCTGAAGTGTTTCTCATAGAAAGCTTTGGGCAGAATTGACACAGAAAAGTCTGAATCAACAGTTAGTTCAACAGGCACTGTAGCACACTTAGTCTCAATTTTTACAGTGCAGCTGATCTTATCAGGTGCTGGATGTTCATGTAAGTAAATTGACCTGCCTGAACTTCAGGCAGGTCAATTTCATGCACAGAAACTGTTTGAGCTGAACAACATACTCTGGCGAAGTGTTCGATTTTATTACAGTTATCCCTTTTAACTGATGCAGCAGGACATGAAGTGTCGTTGTCTAGGTGCTTGTGTGATCCACATCAGAAACAAGTTTGGCTGCAGATGGGTCGAGCTGAAACAGGAGGTGCAGAATCAAGAAGTCATGAGGCAGTTGATGCGGGTGCACGCTTCGGAGGCGCGGATTTACGTCTCCGGCTGGAAAATGTTGAGCCGGCAGACACAGATTGTACTGATGCTGAGTTTTCTTCAACAATTAGTCTAGACTGTTCCCCAGCAGCTTCAATCTGTGTTGTAGCTTTCTGTAAAGTCAACTCTGGCTCAAAAAGTAGACATTCTCTGATGCAATGATTTGCTTTGTTTCCCACTAGCTCACGAAGCATTTCATCCAACAAACCTCACAAGTAGCAATAAGGTCTCTTAGAGCAGCGACATATTGGAGCACAGATTCACAAGGCTTTTGAGTGTGTTTTTTAAAGGTGCGGCGCTCAGACACAACGTTACCTTTCAGAGCAAACATGTGCTTTCAAAGCGCTAATTGCTTCATCCAATGTCTGATCTTGATCTGGTAGAGTATAAAGTGTCTCTGTCCTTCGGTTCTCCAGGCAGTGTAGAGGGAGAGCCCACTTCTGAGAATCTGACCATTCATTAGAGCTAGTAGCAACCACTTGAAGATAGTTTTGGAAGATCTTCAACCACGTGTCGAAGGGCAAAGCAGGTTCACAAGGACATTGAAGAAACGGCATAGAAAAAGGAGTCACAGCAGCCATAGTATCATGCAGTGAGAACCACTCGTTGCCAATTTGTTGTGTTGTGAGGTGGCAGAAGAACTATCAACTCAATAGCACTGAACGTAACTGTAAAGCACACCAGCCATCATGCTCGTTTCATCTCCTTTATTCTCATCTTCTCTACACACATCTCTATACAAATCTTTAGTCACACCACCTAGTGGCAACATTGTGAACACATTTGTCATGATCTGCTGCTTTTGCATCCTTTCTAGTTCCTCTAGGTGGCATTCAGGAGTTTGGCTGGCAGAGTCTTCTCATCATCGGGAGCATAAGAGGAGGGGGTTCCCATTGATTTGATCGACGCCAGAGTGTTTTAGCCTTCGTGGTGACCAGATCTACCCAGCCGCTTTGTACTCGTCTGCAGTTCGGGTTCCCCAAGCGCCATTCGAGGGTGCCGTATTCGAACACGCTCCATCCTCCTTTGCCCTACCAGTGAGGGACACAAATGAACCAGCTGTCAAGCTGCCACCTAGTTCAGAGATAATGGTCCAGCCCTGGATTCAACAGTTCTTGCCCATAATGACCTATCACCCCTCCCAGGCAGGCTACCCTACCCCTGCAAATCGCTGACCGACACGGCCCCCTCAATCCCAGACCAGATTCTCCTGCAAACTCCTTCATTAAACAAATCTCTTTTCTGTAAATAAATCTTCTATCTGATCTCCTGAGAGTGTTTTTCATGTGAGTTCGGAAAATTCAGAACACCATGACAGCAACACTAATTAAGCTCACTTGATGGAGTATACAAGGATGCGTTGCTGTGGTCACATGCATGCAGAGCCAGAAAAATCTAAAAAGATGGGCAAATGGCACTTCTACCAGGTAGGTGCCTCCCACTTTATCTTTATGGTGATGCATTGAAAGGTTCTCACTTCCACAGGGACGCTGGTCACTCTCAACTTGATCTTCAATCGGTACGAGAACAAGGCGCTGAGAGATACCTATGCAGTATGTTACTATCAACTTACACCACAGTTCATCCCCCTCCATGAAGGCTAACAGAGATTTTGTAAATCTTCAAGTTTTAATACCAACCTAACATTGATTTAGATAATCTTACACAAGAGTCTACATTACAAATAAAACAATATTATATATATTATAGCAAATATAGTATTATAATATTATATGTTATCAAATTCACCAGCAAAGTTCACACAGGTGGAAAGACTATTATCTATATGTATTTTTTCACTCTATCAAAAAGTAAGATACCTCCCAAATCTTGTGTTTTGTTTTGAAGGTTTCCTAAAGACAACGATATGAGGAAGAAGTGGCAAATGTCTAAGGAGAGACAGATTCACTGCACAGCACGGATGAATTTCAGCTGCTAAATCACTCTTAAGCTAGGGTTAGCTTAAGAGTGACCCTAACCCTAAAAAATAACCCACATAGACATCATGTATATACAGTACAATTGCATATGAATATGTACCATATTTTCCGCACTTTAAGGTGCACCACATTATAAGGCGCACTTTCAATGAATGGCCTATTTTAAAACTTTTTTCATATATAAGGCGCAACTGCATTAAAGGGAATGTCAACAAAATAGTGAGATAGGTCAGTCAAACTTTATTAATAGATTACAAACCAACATTCTGAAAACTCTGTTCATTCCCAAAATGAATAAACAGCTGTTTTATTATTTTCCCCTAGATAAAGTAAGTGATGTGGTATTTTCGTGACACAGTTTATCTTTTAACAACAGCAAGGTATAACATATAGTGGAGGGGAACTTTTCCTCGATTCAATAAACACGTAAAAAACAGTCTGATACTGTTACGGTAAATCAAACGTTAGTGCAATCACAATATATATCCACTTCCGCACCATTGATTTGTTAATGTTAAATTCTCTCGCTGCTGCTCTATTCCCGTGTTCTACTGCGTGACTGATCGCCTTGAGCTTAAACTCTGCGTCGTAAGCGTGTCTCTTAATAGGAGCCATTTTGGGGTCTTTACACAAAACCCAGCGTGCACCTCGCGCTTCTTCTTCTACGGGGGAAAATGAAGTCAGCGGCTGCTTACCGTAGTTGCGACTCAACATTGGTTGATTGGTTGATAAGGCGCACCGGATTATAAGGCACACTCTCTGCTTTTGAGAAAATTGAAGGTTTTTAGGTGCGCCTTATAGTGCGTAAAATAAGGTATAGCAAATACATATTCATTATTATTAGTGATTCATCTGTTTCTCTATATTTGCATTATTTTGTATATTTATGTAAATATTACTAAATAAATATATAAAAAAATTATGAGTGTGCCTTGTAAAATACTCACCATACATCAAATCAGACTATTCTATTCTGTTTTCCCCACCAAGAATATTTAAATATGCTGAAACATCCCAGGTGAAAAATAAATATACTAAGCAGTACTAAGTTTTAGCATACCTGAAGCCAGACTAATCATCAGTATATTTGAAATGGGTTTTTTTTATTATTCTTTATTTTTGAGGTATTGAGAAGATTACAAAAGCACAATTCCAGTCTGTGATCAGATACAAAATTTCTTCTCGTTACATTTCTATTTACAAAAATGAAACAAAAAGATGGAACAAGGGGGCATTATTTTGGAGAGGCATTACTTTTATGTATATAACTGGGTAAATTATATAGTAAATAGACACTTCCTGAAGAATGAACCCTTTCTTTTTTAATTCTCAACAATCTAGTATTCTTGCATATTGTGCTTGCTTGACATAGAACACCCATTTGGAGCACAAGATAATGAATTTGCTCAGTTGAAAATGAATTAGAAATGTTAATCTTTCTATCTGATAGATTTCAAGATATAATGGGGGTAATCAAGGAACGAGTCGCACCTGGGAAACAATCAAGGGGAGACAGGACAACATGGAGACTCAGAAACTCAAAATAAACAGAGAACAAAAACACAGATCCTGACATTACCCCCCCACCCCCTCAACGGCGGCTACCAGACGCCCAAAAACAAGTCCGAACAAAAACACAAGGGTGGGAGGAAGGGCGCTGGATGGGGGGCCAGAGTCTTAAACAACAAAAAACAATCCAACAGAGTGGGTGGAGGCACAGGAAGGGCCAGGAGTCCAAAAAACACAACAAAAAACAACCCATCCAGATGAGGCGGAATCCACGGGGGAGGTCCGGCGGGCGTCCGTGGCACCGAAGGCAGGAACTACGGGGGAGGTCCGGCGGCCGTCCGTGGCGCCGAAGGCGGAAAACACGGGGATGGTCCGAAGGACGTCCGCGGCGCTGAGGACGGCGACGAAGAGTCTTGGGAACTGCCCAGAGGTGGCAGCAAGGAGTCTCAGGAGAGGCACAAGGAGGCTGAGATTCGGGAGGAACACTAAGAGGCAGGGTCTCGGGAGGAGCACTAGGGGGACATTCGGATGGAACACAGGGACCACTAGGAAGCAACGAGGGAACACAGGGACCACTAGAGGGCGTCAAAGAAATACTAGGGCGCCCCCTAGTATTTCTTTGACGCCCTCTAGTGGTCCCTGTGTTCCCTCGTTGCTCGTTCCCTCGTTCCTTTGTCGCCACAAAGGAACACTAGGGAGCTCGGGGGAAACACTAGGGGACTCAGAGGGGATGCTAGGAAGCTCAGTTTGGACGCTAGGAAGCTCAGAGGGGACGCTAGGAAGCTCGGAGGAACTAGGAAGCTCTGAAGGAGCAGAGAGCCCATTAACCGGGGCCGGATGCGCAGACTCAGCTGCGGCTGGAGGTGCGGAGACAGCAGCTGCGGGTGGTGCAGAGACAGCAGCAATGGCGAGGGGCGGAGAAGCAGGAGTTGGGGCCGTAGCTGAAGGTAGGGTGCTGCAGCAGTCTCTGGAGCGGCGGCTGCAGCGGTGGTGAGGGGCGGAAAAACCGCTGCTGCGGGCTCTGGAGGTGCTGGTCCTGGAGTAGACGGAGCTGTGGGCGGCGGCGACTCCGGAGGCACAGGAGCGGGGCTGGAATGTTTACTTTGGACGAACTCGTCGTAAAGTTCCAAAACTAATTCCAACATGAACAAGTCTCTTTGAAACTGATTGAAGAGGTACGTGAAATCTTCTTCAGTATTTATCTGAAAACTGGTGAATGGAAGTGACGGAGAGGCGTTGGAGTTGGCTGTCGGGGTGTGTTTTTGAGACATCGCCAAGTCATAGTCCGATGATAGACCCCATTCCTCCAGCATCAGTGGAAATGGCAGGATCTCCACATCCTTGTAGAGATCCCTTTGTGCCAACTCCATCTGCTGTTGGAGCCAAGCCTCAAGGTCCACCTGGGTCATAGTTGGAGTAACCTCACCGTAAATCCTCCTGGTGGTCGAGTCCTTCTGTCATGAACGGTGTAGTGGAGGTGGTGAGGCGAATGCAGGAGACCCAAGATGAGGTGAAAATAATATGATTTTAATGGCAGATATTCAGAATAAACACAGTCCAATAGATCCAGACATTGGGCAGCACGGCCGAGCAAAAGCCAGGGCTCGACACCGGTAGCACCGGGTAAACGAAGGACAGAATGGGCACACGGGCGAAGGGGAAAAGAAAGACGACTACAGATGACTGCTTAGACAAGGACCCGACGAGGAACAAAGAGCACAGGTGGGGTTAAATACACTGGGGGTAATCAAGGAACCAGACACACCTGGGAAACAATCAAGGGGAGACAGGACAACATGGAGACTCAGAAACACAGAAACTCAAAATAAACAAAGAACAAAAACACAGATCCTGACACACGTGGGTCGGTTGTGGGCGGAGCTTGGTAAGGTCCATTCTTCTATACCCGGTACACAGCCGCCTGCCAAGATGAAAGCTGTTGTAGCTCCTGCTGGATCGGGTTGACCGAGGGATGGATGAACATGATCGGGAATCCCCGTGATGCCTTGTCACCTCCGCTGCAGTTCGGTACATGCGGGTCTCCTCTCCGTAGAACACACATAGCCTTGCTGGGTAGGGGGTATGGAAATTGTTTTTTTTTTTCCTCCTTCAGTATCTTCTTTACTTGATTGTACGCTGCATGTTTCTTGAGAATAACTGGTGGATAATCGTGATCGACGTAGAAGCACCCTTTATTGTACTGTAATTGTTTTTTCTGCCAGGCTCTGCAAATAACTTCCTCCTTAGTTTTGTAACTGGCAAACTTTACAATAATTGAGTGAGGCTTTGATTGCTCATTGGTGGCTATGGGGGCCAGCGCTCTGTGGACTCTCAATTTTGAGTTCAGCATCTTGCGGGAGATAGAAACAGTCCTGAAGCAGTTTTTTTATGAAGCCCTTGATGTTGTTACATTCAGCCTTTTTGGGAATACCATAAATCCTTATGTTATCTCACCGTGTGCGGCCCTCCTGATCAATGAGCTTAGCCTCCATGACGTCCTGGCGCTGAAGAAGTTGTTTAATTAGGGATGACGCCGCCTGCATGTCTGTTTCTATTTCTTCGATTCGACCCTCTGCTTCATCCAACCTATCATTTGTTTGACGCTGGTCTTGTTGGATCTCCAGAAGCTGCTGCTTGTTGTCTTGTCTGAAATCTCTAAGGTCTGCAAGTATGCTATTCATGCTGGCCTCCTCCTTTTCCCCCTCCTTGGCCTCATGGACCGGGGAGCAGCTTCAGTTGATTTGTTGTTCTTCCTCATTAATGATCGCTGCACCAGTCGTTTTCCTCCATCGTGAGATGACCCTAGACTCCATCTTTGGTAAAATCTCACTTGAAGTTAGATATAATTTTGTTTTTGGGTTGTTTTTATAAAACCACTGATTAGCACTAAAGTTAAACTGCCGTCTTGGTAATGACCCGGAAGTTGCTCCCTTGAAGTATGTTAATAGTAATTTTAATAGTAATTAAATTGTAGAAAATCGCAATTTAAAGTGTACTATAACATGCTTTTTTGGAACAACTAAAATTATACTTTGAATCCTTTAAATATAAGGCTTTTTATGTAATATAAATATGCCCGATTAGTATATCTTAAGTGTACTATTTTTGTGATTGAATTACATTTAAAATATATTTAGAATGTATTTTAAGTATATGAGCATGACATATTTTATATATTTGTAGTGTTAAGACAGTATGCTCCAACTACATGTTTGGTTTACTATAATAGTTAATGAAGAACACTTTTTAGTTATCACTGTGTTTTATTCTTCTTCTTTGCCATTTTGTACATTACATGCTCTGGGTCACTGCCAGGAACAAAACCTATGACAAACCTAGGCCCCATGACAAAAAATTAATTTGGGCCCCCCCACGCAGCTGCTCATGAATTTTGCTGATCAAAATTCATAAGCAGCAATATTTACTGCTCATGAATTTTACATGCAACAGTCCAAATACAGTATGCAAGTAGGTGGCTTAAATTTTTTCTATTAGTTTTAGATTACTGAAATGCCTCTCCCGACAAGCAACTCCCGTCTGGACATTTTTTGAGTCCAGACTTCTCAAAAAATGCTATGTACTGTAGTTGCATTTTATTGAAGCTGCAGTATAGAACTTTAATAAAAATATGTTTTCTCCATACTTGTTAAAGCTGTCACCATGTCATGCCAGTTTGTTATAAGACAGATAATCTGTGAAAACAATCAATCTCCTCCACCTGCTCCCTGAGCTACTATTACTGGCTAAAGTAATGCAACATTCCGACCAAAACAACCAATCAGAACCAGTAGGACGCTCTTAGCACTGTCAATCAACCTGATTCACTCACTGCTAAATGTCCTAATAGTGGAAAAACAACTTATCATTACAGAGAAAATGTTTATCTGCTGTCGTTGGTAGCTATGCTAACTAGACTGAGCATTCACAACAGGCTGCGCTAGCTACAGCATAGCACAGAGCAAAGGGGAGGGAAGATGACAAACTTGTTCAGATTGTTCATATGGTATAGCTGATTCAAAGTTATCAAAATGGTGAGCTGTCCTGCTTGCTGAAGGGGCGTTGCCAGGGGTAAACGTTTGCGTACTCACCATGAAACATGAAACTTATATCTCCTACACAAAAACTCACAGAAGCACCAAACGTTCAGTGTTTGAACATCATTGGGTGCCCTACAAGTGGTCAAATGATGACATCACTTAAGCCACGCCCCCTGAGAACAAGAAGTGTCATGATTTACTGTGAATGGGCTCTATCTGAGCCTTTTGACCTAATCAACATGAAACTGTGTCCAGAGACAGAAGACATGTTGTTGTCACTGGGTGTCCAACACCAACGGATTTCGTTAAAGCAGGTGAGCATGGCGGCGTGGCAAAGTGACTTGTAACACCCTTGCCATACGTTTGGCTCTAAATTCCACAGTTTCGAGCCAAGCTGCACCAAACTCACTAGCATGGATCCTTATCACACCCCGACAGGAATCCACAACAATCTTTACTGGGTGTGGCCTAAGGTCCCTGCAGCGCCCCCTAGAAGTTTTTAAAAGCTCAGCCCTAAGCTATCCTTTAACCCAGAATTACAAAACTTGGTACACATGTGTATCTTGTTAGGACTTACAAAAAGTCTCTTGGAGCTATGGTCCAAAGCCAACAGGACAAGTTGGAAGTTGGGCATTTTGGATCAAAGCCGCCATTTTCTCTTTGTCATAGACGTCGTATCTGATCGAATTTGTCCTACAGCTGTTAAGATACAGACGTCAGAAGTGAAAATCTGTTTAGTGTTTAGCGAGTTATTAATTAAATGATACTTCATTGCGCCTGCCAAACATATAACACTGAGGGGCCTATTGCTGATAAATTCAAGGTCACTTCACCACCAACGACCCCCGGCGCATGTGGAAGAGCATTACTAACTACAACATCAGGAGTACACAATGCCCAAGGGATCCCTCACTGATAGATGCACTCAATAAGCTCTACGCCTGTTTTGAGGATCCTAACACATCCCTCAGTAACAGACTAATATTACCACCTGGTGACACGCCTCTCTGTGTGACCACAGCAGATGTGAAAAAGTGCCTCCAGGAAATCAACTCCAGTAAGGCTGCAGGCCCCGACAACATCCCAGGGCGAGTTCTGAGGGACTGTGCACTTCAGCTGTCTGAGGTGTTGGCGGACATCTTCAACACCTCACTGCCACTGTCATCTGTGCCCACCTGCTAAAAGAACGCCACTATTGTCCCTGTCCCCAAATGGTCCACAGTGACAAGCCTGAATGACTATCGGCTTATAGCCTTAACATCGATAATCTTTGTTTGCTTCCAGAGGCTGGTCATGAATCACATCAAGGACTCCATCGACGTCACTGTGGACCCCCGTCAGTATGTCTATAGGAAAAACAGCTCCACTGCTGATGCCATCTCATTGTTGGTCCACACCGCCCTCACCCACTTAGAGAGCAGGAACTCTTACATCCGTCTTCTGTTTCCGGATTTCTCCTTGATCTTCAACACCATCATCCCACAGACCCTGGTGCAGAAGCTCTTCTCTCTTGGACTGAGTTCCACACTGGGGAACTGCATTCTGAACTTCCTGAAGCAACAGACCTCAGAGTGTCAGGATCCTCAACACCGTCTCCTCCTCCATCACCCTCAGCACTGGCTCGCCGCAGGGCTGCGTGCTGAGCCTCCTCCTCTTCACTCTGCTGACATATGACTGCTCGGCAAGGCACCTCAGCTGTCTTATAGTGAAGTTTGCTAATGACAGCAGTAGTGGGACACATCATGAACAGTGATGAGTCCATATGCAGAGAGGAGGTGGAACACCTGATGCAGAGAAAACAACCTCTACATCAATGTGAAGAAGACCAAGAAGATGGTGGTAGATTTCAGAAGGGACAAGTATCCTCATCAGCCCTTGTACGTTGAAGGAGCAGCTGTGGAGGTGGTCTCCAGCTCCAGGTATCTGGGTGTGCATATATTCAGTGACCTCATCTGGAGTACCAACACCTCAGGAAGGCCCACCAGCTTCTCTACTTCCTCAGGAAGCTGCGGAGAGCTGGACTTCGGAACTCGTCCTGAGGAGCTTTTATCGCTGTGTGGTGGAGAGCATCCCATGTGGCACTGCTCCCCACAGTCTTATGGGGAGCAGTCCAACTTAAAACAGCCTTGAATAATGTAATGTTTCAAATGCAAAGTTCATTAATGCTTTGTAGACATCTTGCTGGAATATTATAGAATCATTTACATGAAGAAAGTCAAGATTGACAGCAAATAATATCATATCCACACATTACGCAATTTTTTTAAAGTCCATTCTGTTCCAGTGTATAAGGGAGAATATTAAGGAGACGATTAGAATGGTCTCATTACTATCACAGTTAAGACTAACAACAAATGACAGGGTAAACTAATAATACACAATTACATAAATTTTTAAAGTTTGTTAATTAATGCCTGTTATGACCTATTTACGACAGATGATGATTCTTGGTTAATATCAAGTTGTCATAACAAAGTTATTTTGTTATGACAACTTGATCAACAGTGTCAACTTTGTGTTAAAAGTGTTATTTACTAAATGACACTTAATGACAATAGTCATGAATATTCATGAAGACTTCTTCATGTTTATGTCAATGTCGTGTCAGACTTAATCACAATCCTTCAAATAAAGTGTTGCCAAACACTCCAGGTATGATTTTGAAGGAATAACATTAACATTATTACAAGATGTAAAGCTCTCTCATATATATAAACATAATACTGTCCCTTTAAATAGCAAGGCATAAGTATTTCTTACCACGGCTGAGTCCATTAGGCCCTCGAAGTATCCGACATTCTTCTATCTGGCCATATGGAGAGAACATCAGTCGGATGTCGTTTTCATTGCACTTCTTGGAGATCATTCCAATAAAAAGTTTTCTGTCCTCTACTGCTGAATATAAGCATAAAAGATTATCTAAAAAGCGACACACTAAATGTAGTATGAAAATTCAAGAAAAGAAATTGTACTAATGTAAGAAAACACAAATTAGTGGATTAAACAACTTTTTAAAAGACCTAGGTAAATATAAATTAGAGGTGACCATAAGGCATGCATAAACATAGCAAAGTAAGGAAGTAAGCTTTTATTGACTTGTACTTCATTGCAGCAAAGGTATTGGCAGTTGGCACTAATGCCCTTTTTTCACTGGCTCTGATGGACCCTGCTCCACTCTACTCGGCCTGCATCACAAGCGTTTCCACTTGCATTTTTCCAGGCCCGTCCCTGCTTTTTCGGTCCCTTCACTTGCATGGGTGACGCAAGCTTAGTTCCTGTTCATTGATTGGCCATTGGCAAGGTCAGACGTAGCAGCAAAGAGAGAAGAAGAACAAAGGGCGCAGAATTTCAAACTCGCTGCAATACAGAAGTGATGGAGTGAGTTTGAAACTCACTGAAGCTACAAGCAAGCAGTGAACAATGGTTTTTCTATGCATTGGATTTCAATATTTAGCAGCAGGTTAATGGAGCAATGATGAATGAGTTGTTTATGTTGATGTAGTGGAGAGAATAGAAAGCTTCTGTTGGCCGCTTCAGTGCTCTGACTCATGCTAACACCTCTACCATCTAGAGAGCGGCGTCACATTCTGGTGAGCAATGTGTGGATATATCTGTCCAGTTTTTACTGTATTTTTTGGCTGCCTACATACAGTCATGAAAGACATTTGAAACATGAAGTTTGTTGCATTTTGATTGTTACCATTAATTTGTTTTTATATGTTTTATCTTCATGTGAATCTTGATTGTCATTTTCCTTTTGTTGAACTGGAGTTTCCCCCGTTATGAGATAATAAAATATTTCCACTATATGATATTTATTCTTCTAAAAGGCGAAATATCAGTTCTCTAATTAAACAGTTATGAACTACTGTATTTATTGTATAGAACATAAAAATGAACAATAAACTTGAAGAAAACAAGTGTCATTTTATCCATGGCTTTATGTCTTTACAGGTATAAATAATTTCCTTTTGTCTTAATTTACACGAGTTACTTATAATTATCTATGCCTCAATGATTAAAAAAAATTTTTGTATACACAGTAATGGCATAGTTACTTTGAAAAGTAACTTTAATCGGATTACTGATTAAAAAAGTAACTTGGATTACTGATTATTTGATTTGGAAAGTAACTAAGTTACATTAAAAGTAACTTTTTTAGTTACTTTCAGCAGCTGCTAACAACAGCATTGTGCACCACCTGTGAAATTTACATTGATCTTTGCCAATACTTAATTGCAAATTATTTTATAATGGTAACATCAACAATGTGTCTCCACTTATATGGTTGAACTGAAGGGGAGATTGTTTAATGGTTACAACAGTACAAAAAAACTTTAGTAATTTGTGCGTGTTTTTGTGTGTTAAAGTATTGTCTGGAAACTATAAATAGGATTCTATTTATAGTTAGAGTCCCAGAGTCCAGGTTCTGCATCACAGCAGACTGTTCCAGTCATGTGTTGTCTCCAGTGCTACCAGTGTCTGAGTTCTTTGCCTCATTGTTCACCTGTTCTGCCTGGACTTCTGTACAGGCTTCCCTCTCCCCAGCTATTTGGGTCAGCTCCTCCTGGTTGATCCCAAGGGGCTCCCAAGCCCACCGAGAAACATAGCCCCTCCATCGTGTCCTGGGTGTTCCCCAGGGCCTCTTCCCCATGGCAGGTGCCTGGAACACCTCAACAGGGAGGCATCCAGGAGGCATCCTAACCAGATGCCCGAGCCACCTCAACTGGCTCCTCTCAACGTGAACATGATCCACTCAGACTCAATGTTCCCCACCTCCCCCGGAACATGATCAAAGGTCTCCCGGAAATGGGAGTTAAAGCTTCGTCTCACAGGAAACTCTGTCAGACGTTCCTAGCAGACCCTCACAATACGTTTGGGCCTGCCAGGTCTGACCAGCATCCTCCCCCACCACAGGAGCCAACTCATCACTAGGTAGTGGTCCATGAACAGTTCTGCACCTCTCTTCACCCGAGTGTCCAAGACGTGTGGCCGCAGATCCGATGAAACTGCGGCCTAGGTTGTCCTGGTGAAAAGTGCACATATAGACACCCTTATGCTTGAGCATGGTGTTTGTTATGGACAATCCATGACGAGCACAGAAGTCCAGCATCAGAACACCACTCGAGTTCAGATGAAGAAAACCGTCCTCCCAACCATGCCCCTCCAGGTCTCACAGTCTTTGCCCATGTGAGCATTGAAGCCCCCCAGCAGGACAAGGGAGTCTACAGGAGGGGCACTCTCCAGTACCAGTACAAGACCAAGCATTCCTTCTGTTAAATTGTATATTTAACTCTCTAGGTACCTGTTGATACAGATACCAATTAAACAAGTTGGTCCTTATATTCCACACAGTAAGTTTTGTAGACAATTTTTAAATTTTATTTAGAACAAGCTGGCTGTTCTTCTCTGCCTGTTTTAACAAATCACATATGGAGCAGTACATACTGGTTAGTCTTCAAATGCTTTTGAAGATGCACTTTTCGCTAGAATTTAGATCCCGAAATCTGCTTTGATGGGGACCAGAATTATTTACCTGATGGTGGCTTGGGCTTCTGGTGCATTTAATAAGCCTGCAGTACAGTACATAGAGAAAACCAAAAGAGAATGCACAATCAAATTGTGCTGTTCTACTTATGGTAGCTTAAATAGAGGAGAAGCCAGTTGACTCTGTTGAGGAAGGAAAGAAATCAAAGTGCAGATGTCCTTTAGACAGCAACAAGTGCTATGCACTGCACAATAAATGCGCACACAGCTCTACTGTTAAGCTCCAATTCATCACACATCTCAAATGACAAGCGGCAAATATATGATGTAAACCTAACGCCGTAAGAAGTTAACTAACAATATGTTGGACCCTCCCCGATTCTCGTCTTGACAGTTTAGCTAAGTACAGAGAGCAGTGTGCTGGTTTCATATCCAGACTAATAACGCAGATCTGACCACTTAGTACACTAACAGTTTCAACTTTATGTGCAGAGAACATTGCGGATCGCAAGGCTTTGAAGCGTCTAGCACAGCTGATCTGCTTCTGCTGGATTTTTCGCCCGCAGAGAGGAGTGAGTGCGGGTAGTGTTGTAGTCAAGACCACCTACCCCAAGACAAGACCAAGACTTTTAGGGTCCGAGACCAAGTCAAGACCAAGATCTGAAAGATTCACACACCCATAAAAATATCTAGATTATGGTTGAAACTATTCCTCGAGTGATTCGAGTACCTCGATTATTAAAATTCCTTGAGGAAAATTTATCTGCCTCGAAGCTTCGTTGCATTATATTTTAAATTATATTTTATTATTTAGTGCACCGTGTTCCAGCCGGGTTACTACTTGTGTTCCGCGGAGCTCTGTCTTCCGCCTCTGAGTTGTTGCATTGGATTTCTTATGATTTATGCAGCGCAATTCTATTACTGACAATTAGACAGACATCTCCTGCCACTCAAAGAAAACCACTGTGCATGTCTTGTAGCGCTGCGAGCGAGTGAAAAGTGGGGAGCGGGTGGTGGGAGTAACAAAAACACAGAATTGGTAAGTCACGTTATTGCTTGGATTTTAATCGGTGCATTTTGCATCCATCGAAAACAAACATGTTAACAAATAAACGGGACAGTATGCTGTAAATTTAGAAATTTGTAAATTTGTAAAAATGCTGTAAATTTGTCAATTTTAATTTCTTCTCATATATTTATTATTGTTTTTCTTCTTTGTGTATTAGGGTGGCTTTCCACGATTCCAGATGCTGTATAGGAATGACCTGGTGCTGTTACATGTCAGTTATTGGGGTGAGCCAATCAGATATCGGGGGGCGTGGGGGGGCGGCAGTGCCCCCCGAGATCCCTTTCTGGCTCTGCCTCTGTATCTCCATAGAGAAGAGTTGAGGTAAACAAAAGAAAAATAAATCCTGCTGTGCTCTCAATGAACAGGGTTATCTTTTTTATATTCACTCTACACATTATTGTACACACTGTAGTTTGCATGGTTTCAAAGTCCTAATACAATCCTCCCAAAAATGTGAGGAGCTTTAGACAGAGTGAAAATGACTTTATATTATGTTATACTCTATATGTATTTCATTGACCCTTGACAATGTAGACTACCAATGAAGGCATTCAAAAGTGAACACATACACTCATTGGCCACTTTATTAGGTACATCTGTCCAACTCATTAACGTGAATGTCAAATCAGCAAATGATATGGCAGCAACTCAATGCATTTAGTCATGTGGACATGGCCAAGACAGTCTGGTGCAGTTCAAACTGAGTGTTAGAATGGGGAAAAAAGGTGATTTAAGTGACTATGAACGTGGCATGAGACTTAGACTTAGACTAGACTTAGACTTGTACTTTATTGATCCTTTGGGAAGACTCCCTCAGGAAATTGAAGTTACCAGCAGCTCCCAGGCAAAACACAAAGTTGGTAGTTGGTGCCAGACAGGCTCGTCTGAGCATTTCAGAAACTGCTGATCTAATAGGATTTTTATGCACAACCATCTCTAGGGTTTACAGAGAATGGTCCGAAAAACAGAAAATATCCAGTGAGTGGCAGTTCTATGGGCACAAATGTCTTGTTGATCCCAGAGGTCAGAGGAGAATGGCTAGACTGGTTCAAGCTGATAGAAGAGCAACAGTAACTCAAATAACCACTTGTTACAACCGAGGTATGTAGAAGAGCATCTCTGAACGCACAACATGTCAAATCTTGAGGCGGATGGGTTACACCAGCAGAAAACCACACCGGTTGCCACTCCTGTTGTCGTGATCTGTGTTTACTGTGTTAATTTCGAGTTTTCTGTGTCTCTGTGTCTCCTTGTTGTCCTGTTCTCCCCTCGATTACTCCCAGGTGCTTCTCGTTCCCTAATTACCCCATGTGTATTTAGTGTCACCGTGTCTCTCCGTCTCTGTCGGGTCCTTGTCTTGCAGTCGTCTAATGTGCGTTTTGTCCTCCGTGTTATCCAGTCATTTTAACGGTTGCTACCGGCGTCGAGCCCTGGCTTCCGCTCGGCCGTGTTGCCCGTTGTTTGGACTGTGTTGCTGGACATTCCTCATTAAAAATCATTCATTTACTTCAACCTGGGTCTGCTGCGTCTGCCTCACCACTCACCACACCCCCACTTCATGACACCTGTCAGCTAAGAACAGGAAACCGAGACTACAATTCTCACTGAGTCACCAAAATTGGACAACAGAACTGTGATGGCCAAATCCATGGCCACACTCTGATGTCGGTAACTCTTTTTTTATGCACAGTTTATTTTTTCATATAAACACAACAACACTTTAGTTTCAATAAAAACATTTATTAGTTGATTTGAATGCATTTGTTCTATTTGTTAGCGCGCACATTTAGTTAGCATATGTATTTATATCAACTTAAAGTTAATTTTGTTTGCCTAAGACTAATTCTGCTTGTTTTCCTGCCGGTATTTACCTGCCTTGGAGTTGCTAGACAAAGGATGGGGGCCAGGGCTCAGCAGGCTCAAATGCTGATTGGACGGCACCACTAGTTCCTGCTGGCAGGGGAAATTTGTAGTTTCTTTGTTTAGATAAGTTTTGTATTTAAGTAAATAATAGTATTTAAAGTTTAATATTTTTGATTTTCAGTTTTGGGTCTTTACTTTAGCCACACTTAGCTGTACTGTTATTTGTTTTTGTGTTATTTGTAATTGTATTCTGTTTAGTTACCCCTATTGTGTCTTAATTGGTCTGATCAGCCAGTATATAAACCCCTGTGTGTCATTTCTTTGTTAGGTCAGTTATGTTTGTTTGTGCAGCCAGTTTGTTTACATTTTTTGCCTGAGTTCAGTTTTGTTTCTTTGACCTCTTTTATGAGCTCAGTTTATCTTTTGTTATTTATAATCTTTGGGTTAAAAATAAAAACCCTATTTTTCTAATATGTCCTGTGACTCCTCCTGTTTTTAACTTGGTCCATCACAAGAAGATTGGAAAAACATCACCTGAAATCGAGACCAGGAGTCTTGATTTTTGCTGTGACATTCAGATGGTACGGTCAGAATTTGGTGTCAACAAAATAATAGCATATATCCCTCCTGCCTTATATCAAGGCAGGATGGTGGTGCAATGGTGTGGTGGATATTTTCCTTTAAGACTTTGGGTCCATTAGTACCAACTGGGCATCGTGTCCACACCACAGCCTACCTGAGTATTGTTGCTGACCATGTCCATCCCTTTATGACCACAGTGAACCCATCTTTTGATGGCTACTTCCAGCAGGATATTGCGAAAATGTCATAAAGTGCAAATCATCTCAGACTGGTTTCTTGAACATGACAATGAGTTCTTTGTGCTCGAATGGCCTCCACAGTCACCAGCTCCAGTAGAGCACCTTTGGGATGTGGTAGAATGAGAGATTTGCATAATGGATGTGCAGCTGACAAATCTGCAGCAACTGCATGATGCTGTTATGTCAATATGGACTCTTTGAGGAATGTTTCCAGTACTTTGTTGAATCTATGCCATGAAGATTCAACATGGCATAGATTCTAAAGACAAAATGCAGTCCAACATGGTACTAGCAAGGTGTACCTAATAAAGTGGCCAGTGTACATTAGGAGGAGAGAAGATTGGTATGTAATGGAGGTCTGAAATGCAGAGAGACCAGAATTTGCGGAAATGTGTGAATTTTGTTCCATCCAGGCAAAATGCTGGCTCCAGGTGGCCAGGCTAGAGTAACATACCTACCAAGGAGCGTTTTAAAAAAATCCTGATTCATATGCTCACATTTGCCATTAGTTTGAAGGTAAAAAAAAAAACTGATGAGAGTCAGGATTTTGAGCCAAAGGCTAGACCTATAAGTGGTGGACTGTGATATGACTTACTTAAGTGACACAGATTTCTTTCATACAAGGGAGAAAATTACATTCCCACGCCATGCCCACATGCCCACTCCTGCCCGGTGCCTCTCACTAAGCACCGGGCAGGAGTGGGCATACTTGTTGCTTCCCGTCTGGGTGCCTGTACATTATGGTTCATCCTGGTGAATGAGAGGGTAGCCCAACTCCATCTACAAGTGGGGGAATTGATTCTGACTGTTGCTTGTGCTTATTCGAAAAACAGCAGTTCAGACTACCCACCATTTTTGGAGTCCTTGGGGGGGAGAGTCCCCAGGAGAGTGCCCCTCCTGGGGACTCCCTTGTTCTACTGAGAGACTTCAATGCTCACATGGACAATGACAGAGAGATCTGGAGGGATGTGGTTGGAATTAATCCTCCCCCCGATATGTACCCAAGAAGAGTTCTGTTTTTGGACTTTTGTGCTCTTCATGGATTGTGTTACAATGGACATCAAGTTCAAACATAAGGATGTCCATATATGCTTTTTCCACCAGTACATGCTAGACTGCAGATCAATGATCAACTTTGTTGTCTCATCTAATCTGCTGCTGCACATCTTGTACACTAGGGTGAAGAGAGGTGCAGAGCTGTCCATTGACCATTACCTGATGGTGACTTGAGTTCAATGGTGAAGGAGGATGCCAGTCAGACCTGGCAGGCTCAAACGTATTATTAGGGTCTGCTGGAAATGTCTGCCAGAATCTCCCATGAGATTGAGTCTGAGTGGACCATGTTACATGCCTCCATTGTTGAGGCAGGTTATTGGAGTTGTGGCCACAAGGTTGTTGGTACCTGTTGCAGCAGCAACCCCCGAACCCACTGGAGATCGGGCCTTTTTGTCCTGCGGGATCTCAGATGCAGCTTATGGGTACTGATAGTCCCAATACAAACAGCCAAGCAGCCAAGATGGTGAGGGGATCCGTTTTGGTGACCTCATGATCGCTTCTCTTTCTTGCAGATGAAGTGGTTCTACTAGTTTCATCAGGTCTTGATCTACAGCATCCACTGTACTGGTCTATTGTGGTGAGGAGAGAGCTGAGCTAAAAACTGAAGCTCTTGATTTACCAGTCATCTACGTTCCTACCCTCATCTATTTCCCTTTTTCTACTGGCTCTGTTGGAGAATTGAAAGGGGGCTATACTCTTAAATATATAGGTAAACAAATAACGCACGGAGACGTAATTCCTTGCTAGCCATGACGGGTTTGGGAGATTTATTACACTCCATCACAAATTCGTCTTACAGCTTCATCAGTACAAAAACTAAAAATCTCTCTGTATTCCTAACATCACCCTTTTTTATACAATCTCCTCTTTACTGATGCGAGTTAGAAAGTTTCGACCAATAGCAATACTGCCCTTGATTTACGTAAGGATTCTGGCAGCTGTTAGACTGAGTGTGTGTTGGACTTCCTTGGAAATATTCGGACCTCTTGACCTCAACATCTGCTCCATTTCAGAATTGCCGAATAAGCCAAATCATCACAAATTGTTCTTATCTGTCAAAACAGCATCCTTCCCAAATCACATTTGGTCCAACTTTTGTGCTTCGCATGCAAGGGAAGGGAGTGTGTCAGGTCAGTTTGACCCAAAGAGGTGCCAAGAATCCTTTCGCAAAAACAACTCCATAAATAGTATTTCCTCTCTTACAGCTCTACTTATGTTTATGTTGCTGATGGTTCTCCTCATTGTTCATCACGTCAGCCATGTTCTTCTTCTTCTTCTGTTCCCTGGGAAAAGTAATCAGATGTTATAGCTGAGAGCACATAAATGTAGATACATAACACAGAGTTACTAATGTGGATGTTACATACACGGAATTAATTATTTAAAACAGACACATTACTTTGTATGTAAATTATAAATAACTGGAATAGTCATGTGCATTAAAGACAAAATGTAATTACTTGTAAGTTTTAAACCCGTGCAGAGATACAGTCATGGATAAAATATCACTCTCATTTTCTTAAAGTTTATTTTTCATTTTTATGTCCTGTACAATAAATAGTTCATAACTGTTTAATGAGAGAATTGATATCTAGCCATTTTAGAAGGATAGAATATCTATATATGTTTTATTATCTCAAAACAGGGGAATCTCCGGAGCAACAACAGTACAATTGCAAACAATCGAAGCACGTAGATTCACGCAGCTAAAAGATAAAAAAACAACAAATGAAGAGCAACATGCTGTACAATATTCACAAAGTTAGAAACAATGCACTCCGATCCCAAGGAATGTGCAACTGAGTAGAAATGCGCATGTTGTGTTTGAGCAATAAGAATACAGCAGACTTTGTGTTTCAAATGTCTTCCATGACTATACGTAGGCAACTATAAAATATATTAAAAACCAGATAGATATACCTACACACTGCTCACCTTGCTAGAGAGCAGCAGTGGCGTTAGCTGCATCTGAGTCGGGGAGCACCATGGGACTGTGTCCGGCTCCGAAGTGGCTAACCGAGGCCTCCTCGGTTTTCTCTGCTACGTTAACAAAACGACTCATTCCTCATTGCTCCATCTAGCTGCTGCTGAATATTGAAATCCAATGCAAAGAAACGCCACCATCTCATTGTTCCACCGCTTACTTGTAGCTTCCATCTCTTCCGTGTTGCAGGAAATTTGTTTTTCTTCTCTCTTTGCTGCTACGGCTGACTATGCCAACGGCCAATCAATGACCAGGAGCAAAGCTTGCGTCACCCACACTAGGGCACTAACCCTAAAGCAGGGTTAGTACTGTAGAACCTAACCCTGCTTTAGCCCTACTAACTAAAGCAGGGTTAGTAGGGCCTAACCTCTCCCTTAGAGATAACCTCAGTCATTCGGTAGGGACTCAGAGTAAAACCACTGTTCCACCATGTCAAGAGGAGCCAGTAGATGTTGCTCTGCTTCTAGTTAGGATGCTTCCTGGATGCTTTCCTGGCACCTCCTACCAGGAGGAAACACAGAGGAGGACACGCTGGATGGACTATGTTTCTCAGCTGCCCTGGGAATGCCTTGGGATTTCCAGAGAGGGGCTGTCCCAAGTGATTGTCTGGGCCTCCCTGTTTAGGCTGCCACCCAGGCAACCCAACTCCAGATGAGCAGAAGAAAATGGATAGATGGATGGAGATAGACCTAGTTTATGGCTTGGGCAACTGGGAAATTCAGTTTTCATGCTTCACCAATGCAGATCAAACTTCCCGAAAATTGCAAAACAGCTGAAACCCTAAAAAAAAAACTTGTTTGGAGTTGGCTTTGATCAATAATAACAGAAACATTGATTAATGTATTTGATGTATATTTGGTAGTGATTATTTTTGATTATGACATTTGATGAAATGTAATGTTTGTTGCTTATTTCATAATTGGTTACTGTATGTTTTTATCAAATTAAACACTTTAAGCTGCCTTGTTGATGAAAGGCGCTATATAAATAAAGTTGACATGACTCACCGTTGCTTTTTTCACTGTCTGCTGGCTTCATCTGGATTGGGTGATGCATCTAAAACAGTGAGAAATTACAAACTGCTCATTACAGTGATTTGCAAGTTTATCTTCTTCAGTGCTTTTTCTAGATATCCAAAGTCTAATATTTTCTAACTGTATTAATGGGACTCTTATTTTTGAAATACGCAATTACTGAAACCGAATTTACCACTACAAGTTGGGGACATTGACTGTGTTTTTAGCTGCCAGTGTATTTATTGTGATGAAGCTAAAATAGACTAAAAACTCACATCACCAGACATACAAGTGGATTTATTCAAATCGACATAGTGTCAGAGTAGCTTGCAAACCCAGGTACAATGCTGAAAGGATAGTATGTATTGTCTGAAAGAAAGAAGATGGAGGCTTTTGGTGTTCCAATTTCATGGATGGAGCATGCATGCAGAGCTAATATTTAAGGGACTGTTCGAACACAAAACCAATGAACAGAAATAAAGTTAGATAAAGGCAGAGACATAAGCAACACCTGGACCATGTCGGCGAACAAATCTAAGTTGCTCAAAACCTATTATGATGGCTTCACAGCATACCTCATGCCTAAAGCTAACTCAATCTTCACCAGATACAAGTTCCACCAGAAGATGCAGAGTAATGGTGAGTCATTTGAACAGTTTGTCACTGAGCTCAAACTCTTAGGTAGTAGTCCCTTACTTGCACGTGCACCCATTCACCTTTTTGTCCTTCAAATGTGTGTTCAACCTCCAACATGTGTGTCCCAAATTCTCTACATCTGGCCTCACCCCTCCTATTTCCACCCTTCTGCTAAGTCCGCATCCAGGCGAACCTCTGCGAAGTTTCTTACCCATAATTCATTGTTGCATGTGTTGTTTTGAGTTAAAAGGCGGAATTATGTCAATATGTTGTTGGGGTTTTTTTTTCATCTTCATTGAAAATTCAAATAGAAAAGAATGACGAGGCACACATTAGTAACTAAAAAGTTTGATGTGATAAACTGAGTAGAAAATAAGAAGAAATAATAAAGAATAGTCAAACTAACTGTAAGGAAAGTAAAACAAAATGCATTTAAAACATGCCTTGCATTTTTAACGTCTTAAGCTATTTACTTATTTATGATGTTGCATCGTCACAAATTATTTAGCTCTCCCCTAAATAAAATTTATTCACTTTAAAAACTGAGGTGATTTTTAGATAGTATTTGTGAATAAAAACTTAGGCAGAGGATTAATCGTTAATGTCATTGTTTAACTCTTCATCCCCTGTTAGAAGACGATATTTTATTATATTAAAACTTAAAGATAGAATAGATTTTTTGTAGAATATACAGTTTTTAAAATCTTTCTAAAAACATTAATAAAGTTGCAATTGAAAAAAATGGTGTACTGTCTCAAAACCTCAGTCACAAAACCCACATAAATTAATATTTATTTTTAACTTCTTTTGCAGAAGGTCATTACAGGAAGAGCTTCATACATTATTGTAAAATTAATATCTTAATATTTTGTGGGAGTGGAAAAGAAGGACATTTGGTTCTTATCTTCCTTACAGATATCATCATGATTTTTAAATAAATGTTTTCTTCTCAGGCTACAGAGGAAGAAAATTGATGTCATAGTGTTCTTTATGATTTCTTGTAACATTTTTGGTGCATAAAATCACAACCATTCAGTTTCTTTTAAGAAGCACATTTTAGTTCCACTAGTCCAGTGGTTCCCAGAGTGTGGGGCACGCCTCCTAGGGGGGTCGCCGTGCCATTGCGGAGGGGGGGATAAGGGGAGGATGCGGTATGGATGAATGACAAAAAAAAACAGTTACACAAAAGTGTTTCACTGTAAAGATGGTTTGTAGTTTGTTTTGTTGCAACCTGAAGTGTGAAATAAACTTCAGTGGAGTTTAAAAACAAAATTGTCATATCCACTGAGCTGAGTGCTGTGAGTGTGTGTGTTTCCTACCTTTTCTCCTGCAGGGTGTGTCAGGCAGGTGTAGCCAGCTGCAGCTCATCAACATATCAGGAGGAGCGATTAAATAGGAGCTGGATTCTGGTGGCAAATGCTAGATGGTTCTATCGTACCTAATGGTCACCTGAGCTACCTAGTAGTAGATATTACCGAGTCCCAGTCATTCTTCTAACTTCGTACCTGTCCGTTTTTTTCCCCCAGAGTCCTCGTTCCTGGCGTGATTCGAGCCTTCACTGTTTTTTTCCCCCCCCCGGAGGCGTTCCATCAACTGCGTGCTGATAGCAGCTTTCTGTTTCTGCCTGGCTCCTTCCGATCTGCCCACCATCACTTCCTGATCCCCCACTGATCCATCTGCCCTGGACCTCCACTCATCAGCTCACCTGCCTGGCCACCCTCCAACGGTCCCTCGCTCCCTAAGCCTGAAGACAGCATTCGGAGAGTCCTCGTTGCTACTCACCTGCTGGTAGCCGATCTCTGCCTCAGTGGATATACCCCCTAACACTCAGGATCACCTCATCTCCACCAACAATAAGATCTGCCTCCTTTCTGTTGCACATAGATCTCCCATCTAGTCAACTTGTCAGTAACTCACCTTTTCCCACCAGAGTGAATCGCCGACCGGTCCTCACCTCTTGTCGTCAGTTCACCTGTCCGTCCCAGCTGCTATTAAGTAAACTTTGGACTTACCATAGACTATGTTTGCATTTGTAATTGTCCTGCACCAGAGTCAGGTGAACCAAACATGACAAAAATATGTGTCTAGGTTTATGTCTGGTTGAACGATGTGTGTGCCCTGTTTTGTTTTTTTCTTTTTTGGGGGGGCTTTTATTGTAATCCAGAGTGGGGCCCAGAAAATCTTTGGGAATCACTGCACTAGTCTTTTAATTTTTCACAATGAAGCATCAAACCTTTTTTTCTATTTTTTTATATGTACTGTTTGTCCTTTACTTGATCTTTGTTAGCAGATTAGCTCCACTTTATACCAAACTAACTTTTCGTCACAAAAGAGATGCTTTTCTTTTAGTAACAGCTGAATGTTAGTCATGTCTCTAATTAGTCAAATTGCAGTGGGAATTACCTTTAAGAATGTTAAATTCAAAGTTGGTACATTTTAATAAGTGGTTTTTTGTCATCTTGGAAATTAGGGCAAGTTCAAAGCAAGCTGTGTCTGTTGCAAAAATAAGAAGACAGTTTTCAAATATAAAGTATTGAAATAATTTTTGTTTCACTCTACTGAGCATGTGTGATTAAATACCTTTACTCTACATTTAAAAATAGATATTTTTTGTTGTAGTTGTACTTTTTAGCAGCTTCTTTTGCAGAAGGTCATTACAGGAAGACCTTCTGCAAAAGGTCTTCCTGGTGGAACAGTGACCAGTTCCACCATTATAGATGTCAAAGTTATGGCACAGGGGTGTACTGTTCCAATTGTCAAAATTTTGCATGCTTGTGATCTGCACCCTCGAGCACTTATGTGCACTTCGACTGGGTCCACTTCGAAGAAAAGGGTATATTATCTCAAAACTGAGTAGTATTGGGACAGAGCCAAAGAATGTGGTTATACCAATAGTGACAAAATGGTATGGGGCTGCATTGTTTTAGCCACAAACTTACCAAAGGTATGAGAAAAGTTACTGTACCAAAGCCAAGAGCTAACGCAAGACAAAGCTATTGGCATAGCCCGCTCCCACAAGTTAGTGCAGCTGCTGCTAAAAGCCAAGGCTAACAATAACCAGGAAGTACATGCAGTGACCAAAAGAACTGGAAGAAAAGGTTTCAATCAAACTAAAGGACAAAATGAAAACCAAAAATTACCCAGCAAATGTATGATGTTTGTTGAGGTACACACACCAAAAAAACAGAATTTCTTGCGAAAGGGAAACTGTCATGGTTTTTGCCCACCTGCAGAATATTCCCAGGAGGCAGTAGGAAAAAAATAATAAAGTTTACTGAACAATCAATGAATAATAAATGTGGATCTTTGTTGGGAAGTCTGGAAGCGGGAACACTGGAAACACAGCGAGCAACAGAGTCACTGATGATGAATGTGTTATTACTGGAGCTCTTACTGATGAAGATGTGTCCGCCTCATTGGGTTCCAGGGCTTGAATCCTTGTGTGGGGATTAATCGAGAGTTGTGTAAAGCAGAGGATGCTTACAGCGGTCAAATGGCAGATGCTGGATGGTAATGGCATTGAAGGACGGACGGATTACACAGCACTAACTTGGAGGAACAGTAGCAACATTTTGAGTCATGGGGAATGAACCAGTCTTGCAAATGTGAGGAGAAACCAAGACAGCACAAGCAGTGGAATTCAGAACACCATTGGAAAAACCTTTAAATCAGATTATAAAGGTAAGTCACAAAAGACCAAAAAACCTCAGCTCACAGAGAGTTACAAGCACTGGGAAGCACAGAGTTATCACCAGGTATGGCTAACACTCTGGCACTGGATGACTGGCAACTGACTTCTCTTAAGCTCTGGATGAAGCAGTAGATGATTTGCGGGTGCATGTAATTAGTTCACCTATGGTAGATAATTTGTGTTTATGGGAGTCGATCAAAGCTTGAAAAAATGTGCTTTTAAGAGCTGAAACATTCCAGCCAGAAACTGCAGCTTTTATTCTGAAATCAAAGGCAAATTCAGAAAAGGATTTTTGACCCTGTTTTAGTGTCCAGAGATTTCTTGACAGGGTAGTATAATCAGATTCCTGACTGAACATTTGTTTAAAATTTAACTAGAAATTCTTAAAGTACAACCAAAGTCAATATGAATTGGACTTTAGCCCACTCCAAAGCTTTGCCTGTCAGCAAAGCAATTATATAGGAGATCTTAGAACCACAATGGGGGAAACACTGAGGGGAATTATTAAAGGTTAGAGACCATTGCAGCAGGAAACCCCGCAACAACCTATGTCACCTGCATATTTATCTGAAGACGATAAGTGGACAGGAGGTGGAGAGAACCGGAGGAACAGGAGTGGGAAGCAGAGCTTTAGATGGAGCAGGTCTAGTCCGTGTGATTCAATGAGAGTGCACTGGTCAAAGAGAGCCCTCCCAAGAGTGTCTTCTCAGGAGTGCCTTCCCGAGTGAGTGTTCTGTCATGGTTTTCGGTATACCTGTTGCCCACATGCAGAATACTACCTGGAATCAGTAGGAAAAGATTGATACATTTTCTTGAACAATTAAGGAATAATGAATGTTCACCTTTGTCCGGGAGCCTGGTGGTGGGTGGAAGTGGGGGCACTGCAAATACTGGAAGTAGATGCGAGTAACAGTCACTGATGGAGACGAAGATGAGTCTGCATGGGAGGAAGTGATTGGCTTCCAGGTTTTGAGTGCTTGTGTGGGGATTAATCTGGAGTTGTGTAAAGATGGGAGCGGAGGATCATTGGCGTGGTCAGGTCGGAGTTGCTGGATGGTAATGGCACTGGAGGGCAGACAGGTTATGCTGCACTGACTTGGAGGAAAAGGAGCGAGATGCTGCCAGTCATGGGGAATGAACCAGAAATCTTCACAGAGTCTTGCGAATGCGATGAGATACCAAAGCAGCACAGGGAGTGGAATCCAAAATGTTATTATAAAAATAGCATTTAAAGCAGGGGTCACCAACACAGTGCCCGTGGGCACCAGGTCGCCCCCTAAGGACCACTTGAGTCACTCACAGACTTGTTCTAAAAATAGCCCAACTCACTACTGAGCTGTGTCTAAAATTTCATTTTATTCAGTTTGAGCTTAATCTAGCTCAAAAGTCAGTATTGTGCGAGCCAATAAGTGGTTGTGGAGAGTACGCTAGTGGGCATTGGTAAGGTGATCGGTGAATGCAGTTTCTTACCCCCGCAAAAATGGCAGAAAAAATGAAAGAAAACTTATTCACACAACGAATGGGAGGAGGAGTTTTTACTTACGACTGTGAAAGAAACCTGCTGTGTCTTATTTGCGACGGCGAAGCGGCACAATGTGAAGAAACACTTCGCTACGTGTCATAAAACAATGCTAACTACCCACATTACGGACAGAAAAAGCCCGTGAGCTAAGGGCAGCTTTGGGTAAGCAACAGTCTTTTTTCACAAAACCGACTAAAAAGTCACAAAAAGTAATGAAAGTCTCGTTTAGAGCTACACATTTTCTGATAAAGAAGAAGGCATTTTCAGACTGAGAAGTTGTCAAAGAAGCAATGATTATAATTGTTAACACTGTACTATAGGATGAGAAAAATGAAACCGATCTGATCTCCATTCTCTCTGACGTCCAACTGGGGGCATCTACGATGGCTAGACGAGTGTCAGTTATGTCTCGTAAATGTCCGGTGCTTTTGCATCCGTGGACAGCAGCAGTTCAGCACAGCTGCTGATTTTTATCCAGATGTTCTTTGAAAATTTCTCCACAGGAGAGTAACTCCTGACATTATTCCCCTTAAAGACAACCAAGAGGGGAGCTAACATTTATAAAATGATGGAGTTTTTTGTACAGAGAAAGGTACAAATGGAAAAGCTGGTAGCATTGACTACAGACGGGGCACCTGCTATGATGGGCCGACATACAGGTTTCATTGCTCACTGTCAAGGTGAACCAGACTTTCCAAAATGTCTGCATTATCAGTGTGTCATTCACCAGCTGGCATTATGTGCAAAGGTGATCGGCTTTGAGCATGTGATGACTCCCATTGTAAAAATCATGAAGAGCATCTGATAAAAAGCAAAAAAGCACTGGATTTTCAAGGTGCTAATGGAGTGAGATGAATATGGTGGTTTGCTGCTACACACTGAAATCAAATGGCTCAACAGGGGACGAGTTTTACTTCATTTCTGCCACTTTTAGGTGAAATCAAAGAGTTCATGTGGTCCCGAGGTGAAGATGTCTCACTGCTAGACGACACAGAGTGGACATTTGACCTTGGATTTCTGACGGACATTATTGGACATTATTATTGAGCTCAGTTGAGCTCCAAGGCAAAAATAAAACCATTGTTGATATAAGTGCTTTAACTTCATTTAAGGCATAGATGAACATTTTTAAGTGTCATTTACAGAGAAAAAAGGTGGTGCACTTTCCCTCTGCAGTCGGTGCTGAAAGACAGTGCTTCTGCATCAGACATTTGAAAGACTAGTTGCAGGAAGGTACTGTGAAGTCACAAACAGACTTGTGCAGGAGTTTGAGAATAGGTTTTGTGGCCTTGATCAGCTTGAGCCATGTGTGTCATTTATTTCCAATCCCTTCATGAATGTGAACCAGGCCCGGCGGCATGGGCAGGCATTGGGTGGCATTGCCCGTCCACGGAGTCAGCTGTGCCCCCCTTCGACTGGAAGCTGTTTGTTGTTTTTACCTCAGAGTGGCCAACTCTCTGATATTCCTATATCGATTTGATACATTAGTGGCTTCCATACTTCCCATATCTGTGCCTTCTGTCAGTTTTTTCAGCATTTAAAACTGTTTAATCCGTTGTTAACAAGTCGTAACATGTTTTTCCGAGCCAAATTTAAACACAACATGAGCGCTAAGATGCTCGTGCTGGGTTTACACCTGTGCCGCAGCGAATGAGACCTGCTGCTGCTGTGCAGAGCTACTCGGGTTTGTATTAGAATCATGGCAGCAAACCAGCAAAACGCCAAGAACTTTGCACAGTTTTTCCCTCCAAACTAACCAACTGAGTTGAGTAATGCTGTTCAATACACATAATGTTAGCTAAAAATGACTAGCTAATACCAATACAGCACCTTAAGCTTGTTAACAAGCAGCCTGTAAGTTACTGATGTTATTTATTTTTCAAAAGTCAGTAACGTTTTTGGAAAAAAGGTACTTATATGAGTAGTTTTACTGCACTGTACCTTTATCTTTTACTTGAGTAATATTATTGCTATGTATTCATTTTGCCTCCCCCAGTCCCCCAAAAAATAAATAAAGATAAGCCAATGCCCCCCCTGTTGAACTAGTCTGGAGCAGGGGCTGATGTGAACACAGCATGCTTTGCTAAGCAACTTAGTGCAATGTTCAGTTTGGATGCTGGACAGGTGGAGATTGATTCAACCCCCTGGCTCCATCTGGTGGATGGAAGTAGGAACTGAGCAAACCCATACAAAGAACCCAAACCCCAGACAGAAACAGAAACAGTGTGTATTGTGCAGAAAATAAAACCACTATGAAAAGGTAAGCAGGTCCAGACCTCTTACTTCATTTAAAACTGACAGGTGCACACTATAAGAGAAACTCAGGAATAGTTACCCCCAAAGCTGTTTGTAGATGCCGTCACTGTGGCAGAAGAAGAGGATGCAGACAGCATATGTGCAAAAATAAGTCTGGGAACAGAAGATGTGAAACTATCATTCAAGTTATACACAAGAGCACAGACAACTGTGATACCCACAAAAGACTTTAAAAACTCATGCCAAAAATGACTGCAGAAAGATAAGCATAAGCTGTATGAATATGAAGGACATCTACTTGTCCTCCATGGAGGACATGTACCCGTGTCAGCAGACATAAAGACAAAACAACAAAGAGGTACCACCAGCACATGCTCGCATGTAAGGTTGCAAGGGTAAGTTCTGTCGTCTTGGTTACCAATAAAAATAACCGAAGCATCTACATTGGTGACTGGGTCCCTCCTTCATGCAAAGTATGAGGCAAGAACCTGAATAGAGTGGCGATGAGGATGGGATGACTTGATTGTACGACTATCAATAGAAGAAACACAAAAAGTAGATCCCAGAAATTGTAGTTCATAAGGAAGAGGCTAACAAGATGTGTGAAGCAGACAGGACTATCCGTAACCATGGCAACCTTCCAAACTGGTGTGATAGGAGAACACAAAAAGGGATAAAGAAGATTTTGGCTCTTACATGGAAAGATTGAAAATGTGGTACTCATTGACATTGTGATGAGTACCACTCACTCATGTAAAACATTGAGTGATCACTAAAAACCAAAACCCACCTTAATTGGAGAGAGATAGTGTTTTCAAACAAGGGACATCAATGGCAGACTATATTTTGGCTTTAAAACAACTCTCACTGCATTGTAAATTTGGCACACAGCATAATGAGGTGACCACGACCTGAAGATTGGGGATGTGAAAAGAGACTTTTGTCCAAAAATGATCTGGCATTTCACTGTCAAGGTGAACCAGACTGCAGTAGTGATGGAAACTGCCTCAAAAACACAGGAATTTTATGGAAAGTTCCTGTGTGTAAACAGTGCATTGGAAGAAAATAGAAAATCAATAGAGAAATAAATCAGCAATCAATTAATGTGCAGAAGAGTTTTCATACTGTTTAAGAAGGCAAATCCAGTATCCTATGCCCTCAGAGAACCAAAAAGAGCTAGACAGACTAGAAGCCATGGGCCTCGTATCCTAAACAGAGTGGAGTGAGTGGGCTTCACCCATCACTGTCGTTTGAAAAGCAGACAAATCCATTAGGATACTGTAAGAGCGGAAATACTCGTTATGGAGTTGTTTTTTACTGAGGAAATCTGGCGCCATAGAAGGTCAAATTGACCTGGCTCCCGTCTTCCCCTTACGTGCGAAGCCGAAGTGAGACGGAAAGAATGTCTGGGAAATAAACTGTTGGATAGATAAGAATAATAATTGGCTTGTTTTGCACTTTTGAAATGGAGCAGATGTTGGAGGTCAACAGGTCTGAATATTCCCAAAGAAACTCCAATACACACTCATTTGAAAGCTGATAGAATTCTTACCTAAGGGCACACGTCAAACACGGGCAGTAATGCTATTGGTCAAAACTTACCAACTTACACCAATGAAAATGAGATTCTATAAAACAGACTGACTCTAAAAATACAATGAGATTTTGGGGAGATTTTTGAGATTTGACTTTGTACTGTAAGATGACCTGTGGAACAGTGTAATAAATCTCCACCCGCCGTGGCCTGCAGTTAAAGGACTCGTCTCTGAGTATTATTTCTTATCTATAAATATAATTAAGAGTTTAAGACCTTTTCCGATCCTACAAATGGTGACCCCGATGTTTGATTTGAACAACAAAAAAGGACAAGAGGAACAGAAGGGTCTCGCTCCAGACCAACGCGGACAGGTAGCCGTCTGGGCCCAAAAATCTCAGAGGGGTAAGCTTTATATCTCTTTGTTTCTTAATTACAGAACGGTTGCCTGTCTGCTACGGTCTGAAGTGCTAAAAATGAGATGAAGTTCTTTGCTGCGTGTCACAGACGGGTTGTCATCTTTGCGCAATCATTGAGCTGCTAAAACTTCTGATGACTCATAGTTATCATCTAAATTTGAACTCTCAGCTCGGAAAAATAAGCACTTATCAGTCTGGTTCTCGCCCTGTTTGGCGATGGTAACACAGGAATTTTTTTTTCCATCTATAAGTTACCTTATAGATGGAAAGGTAACTTTCCATCGAACTACCCAAATCTGGGTAGTTCCGAACAAACACCTTCATTGAACTGACTATAAATATATAGCACGATTTGTTTAATGTGGCGACAGGCCATGAACTTTAACTTTAACATTAAACCAGCTGAATCCACAAAGAGAGATTGCGATCTCTATAAGCAGGTCAGGAGGTGATTCCAAACTTCCCCGGGTGAAAGCAAGGAACCTCTCCAACAGATTTCTTGGTGTGGCCTGAGATATATGAATAAAGGAAAAAGCAGAGATTGCGATCTCTTAAGTTGTTGAAAAAGAAGAAAAAGAAGTAGCGCAGAGATTGAGATCTCTATATAGTTGATGTTAGGCGCTAAGAATAAAGTTTAAAGGTCAATGGACCATGTAATCCGACCTGGCGGGCCGTGATCCAAATCCTTAATTTCTGCTGATTAGAGAAGAAATCTTTCAGTTAAAAATAAGGGGCCTGAAACGAGTCTGAGACAAGCTCTGAGAAGTCTCAAAGTTTAGGAAATTGAGTTTTTTTAAAGAATATTTATGTGAATTAAACTGCAGTGTGTGTTTCTTTAATTTCTTTGTCTGAGATCTCTGGAAGAGGAGTTGGAGTTAATTTGTGCCTTGGTTGAATAATTGTGGTCCTAACATAAGAATATTCTATAGTGTGCACACATTAAAATTGACCAATGGCTAGTTAAATCAGTAGCCAACTAAATTTATATTTTTATAAATATAATAGTCAATAAGTTATATATATATTAGAATCCCTGGGGAGGAGATTTCACAGAAAGTGGAGAAAAGAGCAATATTAGGAAGAAAGATAAATGGAATGAATGTGCTGAGACGAATGCTGAATAACTGGGAATGAACGTGTATGTGTCTGCTGTGTAAGTATTCAAACGGCATGCTCTGTATATACTGTAAACTTTGAAATGTGCATGTTTTGGCTTATTAAATGACTGATTGCTTTCGAAGTGACGTTGAAGCGTGACTCTCTGCTTAAGAGTTAAAATTTGGTCTTTAATTTTGTCTGCAATTGTTCTATACCAGGGGTGTCCAAACTTTTTGCAAAGCGGGCCAGATTTGATAAAGTGAAGATGCCCGGGGGCCAATAGTTTGTTCGGACATTTTTTAACTACAAAAGTTTCATGCAAATACACACTGTTATAAAACAATTTTCATTGTCACAATTATCTCAATTTTTCAAATGACAAAATAACCAAATAATAATAATAAGGCAGATGAGAACAACTCTAAAAACCCAAATTCTGCCTTTCATTCATATCTGGAGAGTCAGATAACATTGAACAAACTGTATGAAATACCTTAAATTTACATGAGTTTAAAAATATCTTTGCCTCAAGAACATTTTAAACAGGAGTTATAAGTAATGCAAAGTTGTCTGTTATTAAATCTTAAAACAAGTGAATTTTGCTCTTGTCATTTACAATATCTTTCAGAAAGTAATAGTTTGTGTCACATCTACAGGTTCATAACATCAACAGTAATAACCAAATCTCACTCAAGAGTTTAATAAAAAATAAGTGCCATAAATCCAGGTGCATAAATGTTCTTTTGGCTCTTCACTATTGATAGTGACAGATGTTACCGTTCAAAATACTCAATTTCATGTCCTCAACTCTCTGTGCCACACTGTTACGTGCCAGGCAAACATTCGCAAATTCTTGCTTCTTCTCAGGGCAAATGTTCTCCACCATTTTCATAACACAGTCTTTGATAAATGACTGTAAAAGGTTCAGTAAAAGGTTTGCCATGTTTAGCTATTAACATGGCCACTTCGTAGCTTGCTTTGGTGGTATTTTCTTTTGACTCACAGGCCCGCGTGAAGAATCGCTGTTGTGATGCCAGTGCAGCTTGGAGCTGCGTCAGTTTTTCAGCACGGTCACTCCCTGTTAGCTTGTTGTACGTAGCATGTTAGGTAGTGTCTCTTTACGTTGAAATCCTTAAACAAGGCAACCGTCTCATTACAAATTAGACAAATTACAAATTAGATTTTCACTGAAAATCAAGGCAATTGAAAATCAATTGTCAAGAGAGCAGCGGCTCTCACTGTCAACTTGTTTTCTTTGCAGTGGCAGAAATGAGCGGAGAGGGGTTCGCTGCAGGAAGGCAGACTGATAGTATTAAAGTGGTGCTGCCACCATTTGGTGAAAGGAGGAATTACAATTTCAAGTTTTATGATTTATTTATTCTGTTTGACAGTGCAGGCGGGCTATAAATAATACATTATAAGACTGAAGCTGCGGGCCATATGAAATCTGACCGCGGGCCGTGATTGGCCCTCGGGCCGGACTTTGGACATGCCTGTTCTATACTGTTCGTAATTTGTGTAATAAAGATAGGAAAATATAGCCATATCTGCTGCCTTGATTCAGAAACATAAAGTGCACTGGAAAGGAAAAGAAAATAGCACACGAACATTCCCTCCCACCCTTTCTACCCCGCTCTCCCTGCTCTGTCTCTCTCTCTCTCTCTCCACCTACCCCTCCCTGCCGGTCTTGCCTCCCTTCCGCCCTTTCTGTCTTTCTGTTTCTCCCTCTCTTGTTTCAACACACGTCACAGGTCCGGATATTTCGTGATCTGAGATGGGTACGCCCAGTTGTAGTTCATAGCAGTAAGACAGCCCACTTCCTATTACGTCAACAACCAGCCCCCACCTTTGGGGCATCTCGGACTGCAGCGTGAGCAGTGAGGTTCTTTCCTTTTTTTCTTCTCTCTTCTATTTGTTCTAATACAGAAGAAGTTTAAAGCATAGGCCTTAAATCAACTCAAATAATACAGACTTTAATACAAATAATCATTGTTTCTGTGACACTGAACTATGTTGAACATCTTTAAATGTATATTTTACTGTAAATAGAGTTGAATAACTGCATGAAACTTGCTAAAGTGCTATATCTATTGAAGAATACATAATATATTTAGCAATATTTAGCAACAATAAACAAACAATACTACAAGGAACAAATACAGCAAGCACAAATAACTAAAATAATCAATTTATTTTTAACTAACTTCAAAAATAAAAGCTGAATAATAAGAAAACTGCAACTGACAGAAAAACTTAAACTGAATTTCAAAAAGTGAAACAACTGCTTAAACACACAAGATGAGTAACATACCGACTGTGATCGTTGGTTCAAAAAATCCAGAATATGCTACTCAAATTCCTAAAATTTCCAAGAAATGGCAGAAGCGAACAAAAGGACTTCCATCACCGTGACCGGAAAATGGGAGCTTTGACTTATCCCTTTGCGAACAAATGGAAACGAGAATCACTGACTACAAAGCAAAAAATAAGGTAAGAAAAGACAAGCTAAAAGAGAATTAGAATTTAACATTTTACAACTATTCAAGGAAGAAGGTGAAAAATACAGGAAGAACTTAAGCAGCAGCTCATTGAGTTCAAAAATAATTATGAAAAACCCAAAGATGACGAAATGAATCCTGTAGGGTTGTATCCAGCCCTGAAAGGAGTCCTGAACATTACAGGTGATTTTGGATACAGGACTGATGACCAACTAATGAATTCTAGACAAAGTAATGTTGAATCACCTCAAAATAAAGAGCCGGAAGCTCAATCAGATACATCATCTACAGTGCATGCAGCACTGCCAACAGTAGTTCAAACACCAGTTCCACCCAGAGGTGCACCACAGACGAGCTCAAGCTCACCGGAAGATGAAGGTCCACCTCGACGAAACTATAGCATAATTAATAAGCATGCAAAAAGTATGCAATCATCAACATCACACTCAAATGCAGATGGCTACAAGCCAGCTGGCAGATATTCTACATCAATGCCACCAATTCCAAACGGAATTCAAACCACTAATGTTGGATGCTCCACAACGCGGACAGTTGGAAATAATAAAATTCTTGACTGCTACGCTGGTCATGCAGGAAGTCGCAGAAGCGGAGATGCTTATTGGTTAAGCTTAGACCACAAAGGCATTGATTTGCAAAGTGATAACAATTAGATGCTGACACAGGAAGTGGAAATGGAAATTGATGAAAGCCTTGCACGATTAGTTGAACAGGAGCATGGATGCGAAAATGACCAAGACGCAATAGATAGATAGATAGATAGATAGATAGATAGATAGATAGATAGATAGATAGCATTTATTGTCATTGAACAGAATTCAACGAAATTTCCATTGCAGCTCCCGTGCAAAAGGTCAAATATATACAGTATAAATAAGCAAACACACAATAATAATAATAACAATATATACAACTAAATTAACTAAAGGCACTCAACCACACCAAAGAAGTAGCAGCAGGTCCAATTATGGCAAAGTACAGATAATGTGACAGTGCAAAGTGCAGAACAATATGGCTGTGTGGGGGTGGGGGATATGTATGTGTGACTGCGAGGTTATGATATGTGTGGGAGGGGGGGGCGGCAGGGAGTAATGGCTCTGACGGCTGTGGGGAAGAAACTGTTTCTCAGTCTATTTGTTGTAGTCCGTATATTCCTGTACCGCTTGCCTGATGGCAGCGGCACAAACAGTCTGTGGCCCGGGTGGCTGGAATCCATCGCTATGGATCCAGCTCTCTTCTTGACCCGGTCTGTGTAAATGGAGTCCAGGTCTGGGAGGGGGCATCCCACCCATAGATGGTCTATGTACGAGCACACCTGATAAAATTCAACACACGGCCCCAAAACGAAAAGAATACAATTTGAGATCCAGACCTGACATATATGCAAACCTGATCGTTACGACCCCTCAAAACAATTACCAATCATATTAAAAGGAGACGTTGCTCAATACATACCATTTGCCTCGATGGACCATTTGATCGGGTTAGTCTCGCGGCTGCCAGACATTCATGACAGCGCAGGAAAATGGATAAGAGTACTAGAAGAAGAGACAGTTGGCAAAATTTTGGCACTGGGAGACATCAAAGCCATTTTTGCAAAAGTTCTCGGAACTGCCACCATGCAGAACGTTTTGAAAAACCACACATGGATGCTGCAAGAACGAGCAGATGGAATTGAATTTAATATATGCCGGACGGCAATCTGGGCTGCCTTGAGGGCAGAATTTGCTATTAAATTAGACCCCATGACCTTGAAAGGGGAACCAATCAGTGACTCGGAGAATCCAGCATCTTATGTCGCCAGACAGTTGAGAAGGTGGAAGGAGGACATGGAGTCTGGTGTTGAGGAATTTCCAATGACTGCAGCTGTGTTTCGGCAATCAATAGTGGATGTGATGCCATTACCAGTGCGCACCAAACTTGAAGAAGTGGTGGCGCTGATGTCAATGCCGCACAAGGAATTTTGCGACCATGTGGTGCATGCAATAGAAAAATACAGAAGAGATGAACAAAAACTCACTGACCAAGAAAAAAACATTCAAAGGAAACTGGCTCAACTGCAACTTGGAGAACTTCAAAGTAGAAGCAAGACAAAGATTCAAGCTGCAGTGGTGAGGGGGGACCAACATCCTAGCCCGAATGTAGCCAACCTTCCGAACGTAGTGAGTACAGCTCCACAGATGTATACTCCAGCTCCACAAATAACTCAACCTTCTCAACCAGTGGTGAATGTTTACCCACAACCATGGAACTCACGTCCATTTGTGCCTCGAGGAAGACAGCAAAGAAGCCCCTCATGGCCTAACAGAGGACGAGGCGGTCCAACCAGAGCACCCGGAGCATGCTGGACATGTGGTGTTTTTGGACATCGCGCTGACCAATGTCGAAATGGTGACAACTCATTCCGAAGACGGCCGCATGGTAGAGCCAGACCAGGTCCACCGACAGCTCCATACAATCACCAAGCAGTTCCTTATAACCAACAGGGAACTCCATACGACTCACAAGGAGTCCAATATGATTTACCAGTTCAACAAAATTCACCAACTCAATGCAATCCACCAAACTTTGGATACTAGGGATGCCCAGAGGACCCTAGGGGAGAAAATCAATACCCACAGGTGAGGACGATGAACCAATATTGAAAATTCAAATTGAAAACAGAGAAACTCCAATGTTGGTCGATACAGGAGCAGCTTACACTTGTGTGAGTCCAAATTATGCAACGCATCTCCCCATGTCTGATAAATTTGTATCAACAGTAGGGTTCTCGGGAACAAGACAATTAATCCAAATGACAGCTCCTGTTCGACTTGTAACAAATGACAATGAAATAAAAATACCAATTTTGGTATCTGATCAAACACCAATTAATCTGTTGGGAAGAGATGCTCTATGCAAATTAAAAATAAAAATTTGGTGTTCTCCTCAGGGGGTGTATGTTGAAAAAGAAGGTGTGGATCTTCAAATGTACATGCAACAAAATGAAGCTAAAGTGTATTGGCTAGGAGACATTAATAACTCAATTGAAGAAGTAATTTCTAAATGGGGTCAATACATTCAAATACAAATTCCCGAAGCTAAAAAAACATTTCTAGATTATCATTGTACAATGTACTATGACATTTCAAAAAGCACAGAGTTTGAAGAACAATAGGACAAAGAAACGCAAGGTGAAGCAGTGAACCTTGTGTCCCAATACATTGTCGTTGGGAGACAAGGAGGAGCTCTCAATGTAGAGATGAATGATTTCGTTTCTCAATGGTACAATGTTGCAGAATCTGTACCACACATAACATTGTTTGTAAATAAAAACTTTCATGCCAAAGACCTTGGACCAATGATGAAAACTGCGACACAGATTAAATGGGAACAAACAGAAAGCCCATTAATTTTTCAATCAGAGGATGCAACAATGATTAAAATAATAAGTGAAACTTCTATGACAGCAAAACCACAGGTGGTAACTGTACCAATTAATGACACAGAACAAACAGAAGAAAAAGATGAGTTGGATGAAAATCCGTTAATGCATGACATGTTGAGGCAAGTTCCTGAACCAGTATGGTCAAAACATGAAACAGATGTAGGCCTGGTAAAATCAGCCAACCCATTTAAGGTAGAACTGAAACCAAATGTTAAACTTCCATTTCGTCCTCAATATCCATTAAAAACTGAAGCATAAGAAGGAATCAGCAAAACTATTGAAGGATTATTAAAAGCAGGAGTGTTGGTGGAAATTGAAAGTCCATGCAATACTCCAATTTGTCTGGTTCTAAAAGCAGATAAGTCAAAGTATCGCCTAGTACATGATCTTTACACAATAAACGACTTGGTGGAAGATAGATCTTTGGCAGAAATGCCCAAGCCCCACACACTTTTAACTGCAATTCCTGCTGAAGCAAAATTTTTCACAGTAATTGATCTGTGTTCAGCATTTTTTACTATTCCTCTAGCGGAACAATCTCAATACCTATTTGCTTTCACTTACAGAGGTAAGAAGTACAGCTACACTCGATTACCACAAGGTTTCAAACACAGTCCACATGTGTTTAATCAAGCTCTTAGGCAGGACCTAGAAGGATTGGAAATAAAAAGCACATTGCTTCAATTTGTTGACGACATTCTAATCGCGTCACCTACATTGGATGATTGCCATCACGATTCGATAAAAGTCCTTGAAAGACTGGCTGAAGGGGGATACAAAGCCTCCAAAGAGAAACTACGGTATTGTCAGACACAGGTAGAATACCTGGGCAGACAACTCTCAGAAGGGAATACTCCCTTGAAAGGGGAACCAATCGGTGACTCAGAGAATCCAGCATCTTATGTCGCCAGAATTGAGAAGGTGATATGACAGCATATCACCTTCTCAATTAGAGGGTGTCAGCAAAGCTCCATGCCCACGAACAGTTGGAGAAATGATGACATTCCTGGGCATGACAGGTTTCAATGCTGATTGGATTGAAAGTTATGCAGAAAAAACAGCACCACTCAGAGAACTCATGAAAGAACCAGGTCATCAAAACCAAAAGAATTTGCTAAAATGGACAACTGAAGCAAAAGTAGCATTTGAAACTCTAAAATGTGAAATGCAGACTGCCCCAGCACTAGCAGTTCCCAACTATGATAAACCATTTTGCAAACAAAAAAGACATGTATGTCACAGCAGTTTTGATGTAAGACACATGTACAGGTCGGAAAAAACAACCAATTGCTTATTACAGCACAAAATTGGACAATGTAGCACAGGGCTGGCCACCAGGCTATCAAGGGCTAGCAGCAGTCTACCATGCCTATGAAAATGCTTCAACCATTACAATGGGTTATCTAGTAACAATATTAACTCACCACAAAATCGCAGAGTTAATAAATCTAGGAAAATTTGTTGTAACACAGGCAAGAAGTTTGCAATACATGCTACTTTTGACATATCCAGACATAACAATTCAAAGATGCATTACCAACAATCCAGCAAATGTGATTCCTTTGGATTGTGACGGAGAACCACATGAGTGTGTAGCAGAAACAATGAAATACACTAGACTCAGACCTGATTTGGAGTCTACACCATTGCCTGACGCAGAAGTCGCATACTTTGTTGACGGGTCATGTTTCAGAGACCACCTTGGAAACCACGCAGGTTTTGCAGTGGTACAGCAAATAGGTAAAAATATTGTAACCGTCAAAGCTGAAAAATGTGACCAACCATGTTCTGCACAGCTTGCAGAACTTAAAGCATTAACTGAAGCCTGTAAAATGGCTAAATCAAAGTCCGCAAATGTGTTCACTGATTCTGCTTACGCCCACGGCGTTTGTTTTTTATTTGCGGCAATATGGAAGCAAAGAGGTTTCAAAAGAGCAGACGGAACCCCAGTACAACACAAAGCACAATTGAAAGAATTGATTGCCACCATGATCCTTCGAAGCTGGCAGTGATCAAATGTCAAGCACATCGCAAACGTAATGACATTGTAATAAGAGATAACATGGCAGATGAATCGGCAAAAATGGCATCCAGGAGCCAAATGGCCATCTTGGCACCTGTAGTAGCCTTAGAACCAGCTTTAACACCAGAAGATGCCATTTTGATGCAGCAACAAGCAAGTAGCAGTGAACGCGACCTTTAGGTGCGCAGAGGTGCTACGATGAGTGAAAACGGCTTATGGAGGTCTAACCAAGGCGTACTGATGGCACCTGTAGCGTTATTAACATTACTGGTCTCAGAAGCTCACGGCTTAGACCACTGTGCCCGAGGAAAAGTCTTGGAAAAATTGAAAAAACAAGGTTTCTGGTCTCCATACATGCAAGACATGGTGGATGAAATTCTAAGCCAGTGTGAAATATGTGCCGAAAACAATGCTCGAAAAGGCATAAAACCATGTATTGGACACATTCCAGTTCCTGAAAGACCTTTCAAACACCTGGTGATAGATTATGTAGACATGCTCAAACCAGTTCAAGGTAAAAGGTACATGTTGGTGATAATTGATCGTTTCAGTCGATGGGTTGAAGCAGTACCATCAAAAACCTTACAGTTATCAAATTTTTGACAAGAGAAGTGATTCCAAGATTTGGAATACCATCTGAAATCAGTTCAGACAATGGCTCAGCTTTTTAAGTCGTCGTTAAAGGCGACTTTTTGTCGCCTTTAACGACAAAAAGTCGTTAAAGGCATTTTGCAAAAGCTACAAATCAAACACCGTTTTGGCTCAGTTTACCGTCCTCAAAGTCAAGGGTTGGTAGAACGCATTAAATCTACTTTAAAGGCAAAACTACTAAAGATTTGTGCATCAACTAAACTAAACTAGGTAGATGCTTTGCCACTAGCACTAATGAGCTACCGCATGCAAATGCACAGAAGCATGCATTTAACCCCGCATGAAATGCTAACTGGCAGACTGTGCTGCAATGGAGGCTACCTTTTAAAGGACCTCCCCTTGAGCAGTTGCAAACTGAGTTGAAAGACTATGTTGAACAACTAACTGCTATCCATAGAGCTATCTATTTGCAGGAAAAATCCAGAGTCGGCAGTGTTGGAACCACTGGTGAAGCCAGGCGATTTGGTGTACATCAAGGTGTACAGACGCAGATGGCATAAAGGCCCGATGGGAAGGACCTTATGAAGTCAAAAGAGCAATCCCAACGGCTGTCCAAGTAGAAGGAAGTATCACTTGGCATCATTTGACTCATTGCAGTAAAGTTCAAAATAAAGACAGAGTTAAACTTGAGTTTGACAAGGAAAATGAGCAGAAGCCTCGCAGCAATGAGACTGATAACTGTCCAACTGTGGATGTTGACAGAGGTGATGAGCCATTCAACGGCGGCGACAGCATAGACGAACTCATACAATCTGCAGCCAACACCACGGGACAAACCGACCACGACGAACCAGAATGACAGAACATGGACTCAAGGACAGCCTCCAGGGGGGACAAACGGTGACATAGAGACGACTGCTCTTGTGAAAAGATCCATCTCCAATGAAAAAGATAAGTACCACACAACTTCTAAAATTCCAGACAAGTACATGCCAGTGTTCTTTCCAGCAAATGTCAACTTAGATGTTTCCAAGAAATTAATTTGTAAAACTAGAAATGTGCACTTAGAATGGAAATGGACAGCAAGTTTAACAGAGACTGAATTTCAAACAAAGTTAGAAACAGAGTATGAAACCGATGTGAGCTATGCTAACTGACAACTGTGTAGCAAGGCTATTACAAAACAGAGGAACAGCTATATCACGGATCAATGTTCAATCATTATGTACATTAGAGATGACGGATTTGACATAGAAGTAAAAATAGGAAGACAGTGGAGTAAAGACAATGATTTTAAACATTACATGATAATGATAATGTCATGTTCCGTGTTTTTCTGTGTGTTTATTTTGAGTTTCCTGTGTCTCTGAGTCTCCGTGTTGTCCTGTCTCCCTTTGATTACTCCCAGGTGATTCTCGTTCCCTAATTACCTCCTGTGTATTTAGTCTCACCTGTGTCTCTGTGTTTTGTTGGGTCCTCGTCGCTTGTCGTGTCGTGTTTGTCGAGTCTGCCTGTGTCTCCAGTTGTGAGCATCTGCCCTGCGCTCCTTTGTGCTGCCTGGTCTTTTGGACTTTTATTTTCATTAAAAAACTATCAATTCATCTCGACCTGGGTCTGTTGCCTCTGCCTCACCACCGCACCACATGACAGATAAACCCTGACGCAAATAATTCAGTAACAGGTAAAGGTGATTTAGAACGAGTAAAAGACACAAAGAAAACAGGTACTGTTGAAATGATGAACGGCAGAGTTAAAATACATATTTCTACTGATGATGTGGGTGACAACATGCTAGGAAGGCAAATAATTATCTCAAGAATAGTGTTAGGAGATGATCGTCGCGAGATGTGTAGATGGTTCATGAATTTAGGGAATAATGTATTAATAACGGATCAAAAAGACACAAAATGTAACTTAAAAATCACAAAAACAACTTGTGGTTGGACGATTGAAGCAGATGTTTTAGCTTTTCGAGTAGATAAATCATATGAAATAAAATTGGAACAGCTGCCAACGGTGAAATGGAAGAGACTAAGGTGATCTGGAGTTTACCAAAGGTAGACACAGAGGTAAGTAACTGTTTAACACTCTATAGCTTCACTAACAAACCCATTACTACTATACCAATTACAACTGTTAAGTCAATCATCACTGTTAATACACTCAAAACTGTTACCAGTGAAGCTCATACAGCCATAAAACCTAATGCAGAGATTAAAGATGATGAAGGAAATCCACAAATAAATAAAGTGCTTAAAGTTGTCACACCTGCATCTCTTATAGCAACTGCAGAAGAAGCTCAGTTGAAATTAACAACGAAAGTCTTGGCCACCCAAGCACCTACGAAAACCACCCCAATTGAAAAATTAGTTACTAAATTAACAACTTTAATTAACATGACAACACCCTCTTAAGATCTTACAACACCAAAAAATTCAGATAAAAACACAGTTACTAAAAAAGAGCAAATTGTGACACCTACAATGCTAAAACAAATTACCACACCAACAAACGCTAATAAAATAATCGAAACGAATGAAATGATCAACAGTAGTGAAGATTTGGATTTTATTCAAATGACACCTGCGCAAAACCAAGCGGCTAATATGTCAATTTCAAATAAATATGGATGTTCTGAAAAAGAAGGTTGTCATGAATACCATGGAGGTCTAGATAAATTTTATAAGGAAAGACAGGACAACAAAGTAATTCCAAGAGCCATGCATAAACTTAAAGACGTTCACCGGACCTCTTTTCGACCAAGAGGAGATCCACTTTGGCAAAGAGCAATTCAGAATACATGGTATACCTGGTCCTGGTATACTGCAAGAGAATTAACACAAAATGACTGCATAGTTTGTTCTGTTGCTCCTGGAGCAGCATCAATTGTTATTCCAGAAAAATACATGTCTAAAGAGTGTGCAATTAGACAACGACAAAGCTGTAAGGAAGGTAAATTTATTCCAGTACTTGATGTAGTATCTTTCTTTACAGTACCAATGTGTGGTATGAATTGCAGATTATTATACGCCTCACGTAATTCACACCTTTATTTAGATAAATGGGCAGGATGGAGATATGAATCTGTTTGCGCTGACTTTAATATGACTATGACACAATGCGATCCTCCAGTGAATTATGAGGTAGATTATGATGCAGAGTATGAATGTTTTGCAAATGGAGGATTTGAGAATGATGGAGGAATACACGTAGGAAATACAACAGTTCGATGTAATGTTACTTGGGTTTTATCTTGGTTTAAACATGCTAAAGTAACACCACTATTTGTCACAAAACCTATATGGTATCAAAATCCAGAATTTACATAAGAAAACTGTGAAAATGTTACTAGGGCTATTCCCCCACTATTTTTTCTAGGTGATCAGACATATCCGGTGGCAGACAGCTACTGGATGTGTGGTGATGACATTTTAATCAACACATTGCCCCTAAAATGGGTAGGTTCGAATGAAAGTACCAATAACCTTAGTGTATGAAGGTTATCCTAATGTTAGGATCCTAATGCGGGGATCCTAATGTTTCCTAATGGATCCCCACAGATCAAAATTGTGATAAAATTACAATTAACCAGAATGTAGAAGATTAAGTATACCCATTACTAAACACTGAAGATTTGTTTGCTACACTGTCTGGAGGACAACTGTTCACCAAATTGGACTTGTCACATGCCTATCAGCAGTTACAATTGGATAAAGACTCCGAAAAATATCTAACTGTAAACGCACACTGAGGACTGTATGCTTATAGCTGCCTGTCATATGGAGTTTTCAGTGTGCTGTTGATCTTTCACGGTGTCATGGACCAGATCTTACAAAGACTAGACCATGTAACATGCTTTTTGGACGACATCCTGATCACAGCAGGCTCCAGAGAGGAACATCTGAGAAAGCTAGATGAAGTGTTGGGTTACCTGGAAAGATATGGGGTAAGGGGTGAAACAGTCCACGTGTAAATTCATGGAAGGCAGAGTGGAGTATTTAGAGCACATTGCGGAAAATGAAGGCCTCCATCCTACTGACCAAAAGAAGGAAATAATCATAAATGCTCCCTGTCCCAAAAATGAAACTGAACTGCGTTCAGTTTGGACTGTCGAACTATTATGGAATGTTCATGAAAAATCGGTCTATCCTGTTACAACCTATGTACACTTTACTGAAGAAAAAGAGTCTGTGGAAGTGGACGTCTGAATGTGAAGAGGCCTTTGAAAAATCAAAAGGACTGCTGCTACAAAGCAAGGCTGTAGTACAATACGATGCAACAAAACTATTGAGGTTAGCATGTGATGTGTCTTTCTATTTCATGGGGGTGGTCATATCCCATCCATCCATCCATTTTCGAACACCCTTGTCCCTAGTGGGGTCGGGAGGGTTGCTGGTTCCCATCTCCAGCTGGAGTGGTCATATCCCACATAATGGAAAATAGGGACCCATAACTTTGTACACTGAATTCAAGCAGTGCACGAGCAGTGTTTTATGCTGAAAAGGAACAGCATAAAACAAACTCTGGTGCCAATGTATCACCCAGTGTCAAATGGTGCACCAGAACAATTGGTGCAGACAGTAAGGACTTAGGAAGCAAGTTCTAGTGGATAAGACTCAGTAATTAACCATGTAAGTGCAAGACAAGCAAGCTGGCAAATGTCCTGCTGATGTGCAGAAGCACACCACATACAGTGAATGGAGTTGCACCATCAGAGTTGTTTTTGAAGAGTCAGTTGAGAAGTAGGCTTATCCTGCTCAAAACCAGTTGAGAGAGCTGTTGAAGAAAATACAAAAGACACCATGACAAAGACGGCTGCAAAATTACGGCACCTGCTACCAGGAGAAAGGGTGTATATCAGAAATGTCCTTGGGGGAAAGGAGAGATGATTAAAGGCAACCATTGAAATGCTTTGGACCAGTAATCTACCTCATCAATGATGGTGTGATGCACACTACACACATTGATCATTTGCTGTGCTCATACGAAACTGAAATGCTGCCCCATGGCAAGTGAGGATTTGACACAGATAGAAGACGGAGGACCGTTTACATATCTTGCAGCCACAGCATCTAAGAGACAGGAGTCAAACTGAGTCAAACAGGAGTTTTGACTGAGTCAAACAGGAGTCAAACTCACTGGAGTTTGACTCCAGTGAGTTCTGTCCTGCCCTCAAGGGCAGGATACCGGCCCTTGAGGACTGCCTCAAGGGCCGGTATCCTGCAGTTTTTAGATGTTGGACTTGGCAGGTGTAGGTACAAAACAGGTACAAAACACTGGAATGAAATGACTTAATTATCTCCTCCTTGTGTAGATAAGTTCTCCAGAGCATTGCTAATGACCTAATTATTCTATTCAGGCGTGGTGCAGCAGAGGCACATCTAAAAGTTGCAGGTCACCAGCCCTTGAGGACTGGAGTTTGACACCCCTGATCTAAGACAACCATTGAGTCTACATTGGAGTCTACACATGGTCCAGAAGTGCTGGCTGAGAACACCACCTCTGATTCAACAAAGAGCAGAGAATCACCACTGAGTTCTGTGCCATGTTAACAATCATGGAGTTGAGATCTAACTCAGTGTCATTTGGCTACACCTGCCAAGTGTCAGGGTCTGCGTTCTTTTCTGTTTTATTTTGTTTTTCTTTTTGGTTTGAGTTTTTTTTTTTCTGCCATTGGAACCGGCATTCCTCATGACATCCACCAGATGTCGCCAACATGCAGAGCCCCTGGGAAGCGGCTGAGTTCAACCCGTCTACACACCTGCAGCTTGTTTTGGAGGGCGTGGATTATGGACTTAAGCAGCAGCTCCTCTTCTTCTCATCGCCTGAGTGTTTGCTTACTTCGGTAACAACTCGTTCCAGAAATAGGCTCTCTGTGATCTGCTCCGCTCTAACCCTTTGTTGTCTTCCTCGCCAGATATCCTGCTGTTCTCTCGCGGTTCTGGCGAAGAACAGTCCTTCCCAAATTCCGTGTGAGTCTGTGCCTCCCTCATTGTGGATACCTACCTCCTGTGTCCTCCCTCGACGCTGTCGGTGCTACCGGTCAGACGCCACTCCTCGTGTGCTCACCTTTTCCTCTCGTCGATCCCTCTCCGGTGGAATCCCCTTCCTTCCAAGTAAGACAGACTCTGAATCATTCCTGAAGGATTCTCACCTTACTATTCTAACCCGGCTTCTCCTGTTGGTAGCAAGACGACCCGGTCATCAGCTCCAGTGTTCGCTTCCTGACCCCTCCCCTGACTTCAATAAAATGTATTATTGTGCACTTTATCGATCTCTTCTGCTTGTGTTCTTGCATGTGGGTTCGTAAACTGAAACTCAACATGACACCAAGTCCAAGAGTCCTGCAGTGCATTGTTATCCACAACAGGTGCACAAGAAACCTGCTCATTTTAAAATTTAGCATAGAACCCAAATATATTAAAGGAAGAATAATCCCTTGGATTTGGTTTGCAAGGGTAGAGGAGTTGGATCTCCTCCACTCTCGCAGATGTTAGAGTAACTCTAACAGTTAACTTTGTTCGTTCAATTTCCAACCTTGTTTGTTCTGCTTTGAGGTGGGCTTTTCTGAATTTTTCATGCTCAAACTGCAACAGCAGTAGCTCTTTATGTTGTTCATACGTCAAACCGGGTGGTAAAGTAATAGGCGGTGCACTAGATTCACTAATTGGTCGCTTCACGAACAGATTCCATACAGATTTGCAACCAAAATAGACTTCACATTCTCCTTAGAACGACAGTCATCAATTTCCACACCATAGTGCTTACCCATTTCAAACAATGGCTCTTTTGTGCAATCATTCAAAAACTCTTCTGAGGGAGAATCAAAAAATTCAGAAAGAGAAGTCATACCTGCTCCTGACAAAACACCACAACAATAAACAGTTAGGATAAAGTGCTGATTCGCGTGCACAAAGGCAGACCAAAGTACCCCGCTAACTTATCTGCCTATCCAAATTTACCTAACAAGCAGCTGATCTGTAGTCTTCATGCCTCTTGGCGGTGGGTTGTTATGCACATTAAACCACCGGGCAAGTAAGGAAATCTATACAGACCACCCCACTAAAATCCCACAGAAGTGCTGCAGAGACAACTGTGCAAGCACAGTTAACACTAAACACTACAAAAATAACAAAAAAGATGAAGCAAAAGGAGAAGGACATCTATGCCTACCCGGGGCCCAAAGCTGCACACGACCCAACACTGCTCCACACTTGACAACAATCACGACAACCAACAACCACAAAACAATGATTCCAAGCTGTTGGCATTGCCAAAAGCAGGTGGTCTGGGCAGGGAGACACACAAAAAGAAAAGACAAGAAAACAAAGCAAAGCAAAGTTGAGGTGGGCAGGCAAGACAGGCAAGAGCCAGCCTGAAAAGCAGAGCTGGGTGGAGAAGGCAGCTCAGCTTCAAGCCAGCTTCAACTCCGCTCCACCAGCTCCTTCCCTCTTGCCCCCTTTGGCACGATGGAGCAAACAGCTTATAGAGCCAGGAGACGCTGGGCCCAAGCGGATCCTAGATGCACTACTTCCGATGTGCCATGGCACAAAGAACAATTAGTATATGAATACTAATATTCATATACAATGAATATTAGTCCCCCTCTACGTGAAGTGGAGGGGGACGTGATATCTTTGATTAACACTTTCCAGATATGAAGATGCTTCCTCCATTCCCATGAACCATAAATGTGAGTTGTGCAACTTCCAAGTTTTTCAGCCCTTGATCAGGACATACCCTAAAAACAAAGTATATAACTGATTTAACCCTGGTGTGCAACTACAGTACTTTGGTTTTACTCCAACTCCACATTTTCCATATTCATGATCTCCAGAACATCGGGCACATCTCTTTTTTCCTTAACACATTTTTTGCAACATAGCCAAATTCCTGACAGTTGAAACATCTCACTGGTTTAGGCACAAATTAGCTAACACTAAATCTTATCATGCCAAAGAAAACCTCATTTGTCACTTCTTTTGTTTCAAACTCTTCTGTTTCTGTTAAACTTTCTCTGGACCTTTTTATCAGTCTTCTTGCACCTTTTACCTCTATTTCTTTGCTTTAAATTCTCAACCAATTGTTTTATATTTACACTTAAAGGTACTCCTGTAATAATTCCTTTTCTTCCATTATTTTCGTTTCACCTACTCTTACAACTCTTCTAACTTAGACTTTACACACTCACCCAAGTTTGTCCGCTTTTCCCACTTGAACTTCCACATGACAGCCAATCAGAAGATTTCCGTCTCTAAATATCTTAGCATGTTTAATTTCTACAACTTGCGCTTTAAGTGCTTTTGTTGACATAAATGGATCAATCTTCTTTTCTTCTTCTTCTTCTTCATCAAATCTTACTATAACATTCATAGGTGGACTTTTAGATTCTTCTGATCTTTCCTCAATATCTTCAATTTCAGTTCCTTCTGTACTTTCCTCACTTGTCTTTTTTCCTCTTTCTTTTAGTAGGACTCTGCTTCACCCTTCCCCACCTTTACCCACTCTCCCTTCATTTTGACCACCCATTTCTTTCTCTTCACTACAGTCCACACTATTCCAATCACTTCTTTCTAAATCCATAAATGCCAAATTCTGACTTTAATTGCATAGATCATGAAAAGTTCACTTCCAAACTTTTCTGTCTTCTCGCAACCACAATCATACGTGGCTTCCGGCAATGTTGTCAGCTTCGTTTCCAAAAACACCTTGGTGATAGTTTTCATTCAATGTAAGCGCCATCACACAAGTTTGAAGCGTCACATCACGTGACTATGAAACACATGACAAACAAAGAGTAACTGGATAGGTTGGCTGTTGGAATCTGGGATCCATGTCCGTGACCTGAAGTAACCTTTCCTTTTATACACTGAATGTTTGGATCCTGAATTTCATACAGCAATATTGAGCCAGTTGAATCTGAGAAGACTGAAAATAATGCACTTGATTCTCTTGATTTTTACAGAAGATCTTTTGATTTGTGGGTGATGTCCAACTTTTGAAATCCACATTTGACTTAACCTTGAATATGCAGCCAGAGCTTTTCAACCTACTTCATAAAATTCAACAGAAAGATCGGGGTGCCCAAGTCGAGTCCTTGAGTTCTAAAATCCTGCAACTTTAGATGCACCCTTGCTCCAATCCACTTTCAACTGTGCTGTTACTGTGTTATATTAATAAATTAATGAAACCGTTACAAGAAATGGCATTTTTTGAGCAGTTTACATTTAGAGCAAATAAATAGGCTATCACGTACCCCAGGCAGGATCTTCAGGTTGTGTAGAGAATTCTGTGCTTCCAAGGCTGATTTACGAGTATAATATGTTACAAAACAACAACCTGCCAAAAAATAAAAGTGTTAAAACAAGTCTCAGAATCAGTCTTGAAGTGTAATGTTGACTGATGAGTAAAATGTGAATTTTCTTTTGTATTATTATATTATGAGAGATCATTAAACAAAATTTTCAACACATTAATATGGGCTTAATAAAAGGTATTTTAGGACTTACTTAAAGATATTTTCAAAAGGCACTTTTTGTCTATCAACCAAAACTTAAGAGCCCTTAAATAAATAAGTAAATAAATAAGGATGTACTTGTACTTCTTAAGGAAGCTAAGATCCATTAAGGTTTGCAGCAAGATGCTGCAGATCTTCTATAAACCCTCTGTTGAGTGTCATCTTTTCTGCTGTCTTATGTTGAGGAAGCAGAATCAGATCTAGGGTAATAAAAACAACTAATAAAGAAGGCTGGTTCAGTTCTGGGGACTCTTGTGGAACCTTCTTGAGATGATGAATCAAAGAAGAATTTTACATAAAATCAAAAAAATTCTTAACAACCCTGACCATCCTCTTCACGAAATTGTCTTAGAAAAACAGAATGTCTGGAGTTAGAGGCTTCTTCAAATTTGCTGTAATACAGCCACCCCCATCTACAATAACTCTGAAGAATTTGAATTTGTATGAGTTAAAACAACATTTCCTGATGGAATCAATAAAACATTTTTGAATATGAATTCTCTAGAGGCAGCAGCTCTTATTTATCTCATTTGTCATAATTGATATGCAGAAGATTTAGCTTTATGGCTATTGCTCTCATATTTCTTTGTTAAAGGCAGTAATGACAATTCTAAGAATTTGGATTTATGGGTTTTAAAATGTTTCACTTGAATTGACAGTCAACCAACCAGACAGAAATCCTGTTAAAAGATTCAGTGTGCTCTGCAATATACACAAAACATTGATTTTATGTGTGTGTGCACATGCATGCATGTATATGTTTGCATGGTGACCTTTGCTCTGTGGTGGGTTTTGGCTCCGGTCTCGTAAGATATTAATCTCGTAGACTGATCCAAAGGGTTCAAACAGTTCACGAAGCTGCTCTTCAGACCATGACCGTGGGATTTGTCCCACAAACATCTTAATAGCATCAATATCTGGTTGATCTGGATGATCCAGAGATCCATTCATCTTCTTCCTGCTTTAGGCACAAATACAATTAGACAGACAAAAAAAGTATATGAATGCTTGCAACTATACTTGGAAAGTGTGTGTTCAGTATATAATTTATCTCGTAGTTTTTTCATTGCAACTCAAATTAGCATGATGTTTATTTTATCCAGGAGCATTTATTGTATACCATTTGAAAGGTAAATTTCTTCATCATTCATTATAAAAATGATAGATTTTAATTCATAATTTAATACCCTTTTGCTGTGAAGTTAACTAATGACTTTCTATTGGCATAAGGCCGAATGTCGCCAAGGCCTTATGTTACAATTCTCTTGCAAAAATTCTCTAGTTCTTAACACTCATGTTTTGGAGCCAACAGTGATACCTTGTGACTAAGAATGTAACTGCATTCTTAGTTAGAAGAATTAGTTAGAGCTTGAACTTGAATACCAGTAATTTCACAATAAACCCAGTGCAATTGTTTAAAGTTGGGTAATGTAGATGGAAACATTCTTTAAATTATGTTTAAAGAGGAAGTTGCTGTGTTTTGTGAATAAATAGATCTGTCACTATAACTCAATAACAAAGAGGATTACGGCCATTGAAAAAAATGTGACTCTAATCTCAGAATTCTAAGCTATTTATCTCAGAATACTGACCTTTTTCCTCAAAATTATGACTTAAAAGCAGATGGTTCCTGGGAGGAACCAGCTTCAGTAACCAAGACGCAAGTTGTCCCTTTCCAAGTTGTTATTAGGTATTGTTAATTTTGTGTTGTGCTCCACAGCAAAGGGATAAACCATTAAAGTACAACTCAAAACCACTTCTTTCTCGCCCTCTGTATCAGCACAGCTACGTGCAGACTCATTGCTATAGTAACTGACAACAGTACAAACCCCCCTCCCCCCAAAAAAACGCTCATATATTTCCCACACAAACAGCAGAACATTCAGTCTGTTGCAGCAGTATGGTTTTAGGCTTAATGTTTATTTTGTGATTATTAATAAGTGATTGCTGTGGTAAGAGGAGAAAACCACTTGACTGTACTGCATGTCTAGCTCGCTGTTACTGTCTCTTACTCTGCAGTTGTGGAGTCACAATGTCTGGGATCATGATCGCCCCCTGCCATGAGGCAAGAGAACTGCCTGCCTCTCCTCGAATCTGTTCTCTGCCGTTTATGATCGCTCCTTAACACACGAATCACCTTACACACACAGTTGGTTACAAAAAACAATGAACAGCTAAATTATGGAAAATCAGTTCATATATTAAATGATTTTTAACCATTTTATTGGTGACGTACAGACAGGAGGAGCATGCTCTCATAGAATGGCAGCCAGTGCAGTTAGTGAGAGGTTGTGCAATCCAAGGTGAGGCTCAACTTGCTGCTGCCTCACCGGCTGTGCTTCCGAGCATTTGAATGGGAAAATGCAAAAATTCAGTGATTTTGAAGAAAAAATCATCAGAATTGGTTAAGCTAAATGAAAAATAGGTACTTTATAGTACAAACGACAGGGTGAAAATAGCTATATAAATTATTTTATCATTATATATTACTTTTCCATGATGACAGGCTCTGCCTCACCTGCTTCCTCTGACCGCACGTCACTGCAGCAATGCCAGTTTAAACTTTGGTCTATTTGCAAAACGACAGTGCTCTGCAACATTAAAACATGGGTATAACTGAAACTATATTAATCATAACTCTCCTTCTCTTCAGCGTTTCTGTGAGTTTCTGTGGTGGAGCAACTCTGTGCTGCATTCAGGAGAATGGGACATCAGAGTATCATCCATAAAATTTCACCCCCATGGCATAACAGCAACAGAGCTTTCAGTGAAAAAACAAAAGTTCAAGATCCTTTTAATGCCATACAAATAGGAGACACGAACATGGATTATATCTGTTTTGTTTGTTTGTTTATTCTTGCCATATAGTCCTCTGGATTAATTATTGCTCGAAAGGTCGTCATACCCGCTTATTCCTCTGTATTTAATTTAGTTTCTTAGTTTATTCTTGCATTTTGTTCTTCATTCATTTCCATTTAGTTTTCTTTGATTAGCATTATCCTCTCTTGGTTTATTATTATGTTGTCTTTAGTTTCTTTCATTGTTTATTGATGCTCACCAACAGTAATCTTTACTCATCATTCTATTGTGTTGATTCGCCACTCATTGATTTTTCACTGTTCACCGTCGGATTCTCTGTTTTTATGATTCACATCTAGTTTGTCGCTCCGTTCTATATCCTGGTTCTCTGGTTTCTGAATTTTGCAATGCGCACATCATTTGTTTTTTTCCCCCCTATGGTACGGAGTGTTCAGGAAGCGTATCGATGGAAAAAAGCAGACTGACGTAAGCTTTTTAAAACAACTGAAAAAATCTCGGTATTCTGATGATTGAAATTCAAAACTGGTGTGGTGCTACAGTTTCATACCAAATCACTTACAACACTGATGTTAACTGTATAAAATGAACGCTGTCTATCGTGGTATCACCTATGTAAGGATTTTTTTAATTATTATTGAAATGGGTTAATTTTTCAGAGGGATACACAGTGAGAGTATTGTGATTTCAGTAATCACATGTTTATAAGAGCGATATTCCGTTGTCCTTCCATGGAAGCGGGCAGCATCCAGACAGACAATAAAACATTTTTTAAAGTTGCTGCTTTGACATGATCGCAGGACTGCCAAAATATATGTACAAAAATCCTCAATAAAACATTAAATATTTGAAAACACAGCAATGTCATCAGCCGGTGTTCAACTGATGCGGTGACGCTACCATTAGCAGGACCACGGAGCTGCGTCAAGAAGCTACAAACACTGAAGAGAAGGAGAGCTACCATTGATATAATCGTAGCCTAGCATGTTTTAATGTTACACAATACAATTTTAACAAGTCTAAACTGGTATTGTTTAGCATTTAAGGTGTAAAGTTTACTTTCGAGCAAATGCCCCCCAAAGGAATCCCAGTGCCCCCGTTTTGTAAAAATTTCCACTAGCGCCCCCTGCTGTCCTCTGAACGCCCCCCAGGGTGCAGTACTGCTCCCGTTGAGAAACGCTAACATACATAAACTTTACAGGGAAGACAGAGCCACATGTTGGACAGCATGTTGAGATGTAAACACCTCACATAATCCTTTGTTCATAAATATAAATCATTCTCACCACTCCCTCAACGTGCACCTCTGAAAACACGACTACAAGTTATTCCTGTGGTTCACATAGAGCTGCGCAACCAGAGCTAACGTGGTGGGTTTTAATCTCTTACCTGGATATAGATTTCTCCAAAGAAACATAATTCCACGCAGGGGGTGGATGTAAATATCCGTACAGGTCAGCCTTTGTCCAGTTTTTTTTTTTTTTTTTACTTTTTATTCAGATTTTCCAGTGCGAGTCACATCACATACAGTTCATCATACATATAATATATTTTAGAAACTGCATGTACAACCTCACATATTGTGTTCCACAAGAGACTTTGTTTGTCTATAGTCTTAAAAAAACAAATTCCAAAAAACCAAAAAAAAAACAAAACAAGGGAGAATCTCCTATTTATCAATCGTTATCTCCATCAGCTGTGATTTGAAATGAGTGTGAATTGGGGACCATTTACCTAAGAAGATGTCACTTTTCATCTGAAGTTTTGCTGTAATTTGTTCCATATGGTACACCTCCATCACTCTATTCTTCCACTGAGAGACCGTTGGGGGCTGAGGTTTCAGCCATGAGACCGTAATCATTTTTTTGCAAGAACAAGTAGAATCTTTAAGACATAAATCTTACTGTGATCTTGAATTTTATTCTGGAATATCCCTAGTTTTATTAGAGATGGCTCTAGCGGGATTGTAATGCCCAGGCAAGTATTAATTTCCCTTTGTATCCCTTTTCAATAGGTTGATAGTTTTGGACAGTTCCAAAATATATGGGTGAAATCTCCAATCAGTCAACAACCCCTCCAACATTTGTCTGAGGTACGGTCAAATCTAAATGTGAGGAGTCCTGAAGAACCTCACTTTGATTTTCCATTTGAATTCTCTTCATGTTGGGCTTTTTGATATTTTATGACCCTCTCGAAGCATTTTCTCCCAGTCCTCATCTTTGATTATGACATTAATTTCTAACTCCCATTTCCCCTTAATATCTTTTGTATCAGCTATGGCTTTCTCTTGTAATATTTTGTAAATATGGGATATAAGTCTGGTAGTTATATTTCCTTTTATTACTCAGAGAAAAAAATTCTCCATACTAGAGGGAGGCAACTGTAAGGCTCTCCATTTCCTATGTTTATGTACGTAATGTCTCATTTGTAGTTATTTATGTAAGTCATGGGTTGTATTTTCGTTGAAGTTGTTGAAAGGACATTAGGTTTCCATTTTCAAACAGTTGATCTATTAAAGTTAATCCGTTTTCAACCCACTAATGTAATCCAGATGTAGGAAGAAATTCAGAATTATGGTTTATTCATATAACTCTACAAAAGGAATTGGGTAGATTTAGTATCTTTTTGATCTTTGCCCATGTCAACAGGGTAAACTTAACCCATTCATTATTAATTTTATTCTCTGACCATGTGTTTTGGTTAACAAATGGGACAGTATCAAGAAATATGTCTTGGCAATCACTTTGTTCCATCTTGTACCAAATTGTATCTTCATCTTGGCGTATCCATGCTATTATTGATCTAGTTTGGGCAGCCCAGTAGTATTTTTTAAGATTTGGTAAATTTAGTCCGGCAAGCTCTTTCGGACACATAAGAGTTTTCTATCTAATTTTTGGGCGTTTGTCTTGCTAAATAAATTTTGAGAGCCATTTATTTAGAATATTAAATATGGACATGGGTATTTTTATAGACAAGGTTTGAAAAAGGAAGAGAAGCCTTGGTTCATTCTGATGGTTTCAATCCTCCCTACTAGTGAGAGAGGTAGAATGTTCCATCTCATAAAGTCTGTCTTTATCTCGTCCATTAATTTTCCATAATTAGCTATAAAAAGTTGTGTGAGTTGAGGAGTTATGAAAATTCCAAAGTATCTCAATCCCTGGTTGAATATTTTAGGTTTGAATCGATCTGTTAATTTTGCGACCAAGTGACCGTGTATTGCCATTGCTTCAGATTTGGATTGGTTGATTTGGTAACCCAAAAGACATCACCGGATCTATATATACTTATATAAGTGAAAATATCATCAGCAAAAAGTGAAATCTTGTGTTCTGTAGTATTTTTGTCTCCAATGCTTTTAATATGCTTGTTAATTCTCATCGCTGCTGCCAGAGGTTTATTGCAAAGAGTAAGGGACTAAGACAGTCTCCTTGACGAACCCCTCTCTCATGCATAAAGAAGTCGGAACAAAATCCATTAACTCTAACTCGTGATTTAGGATTTGTGTATATTATTTGTATCCATTCCACAAATAGTGGATGAAAGCCCATAGTTAATAGAGACTTATATAAAAAGTGCCAGTTAATTGTATCAAATGCTTTTTGTGCACCAAAACTAATTAGCATGGATTCTTGATTGGTTCCTTTGGCTTGTGTTATAACATTCAGGATTCTCCTTATGTAATTAACACTATGTCGGTTTGGGATAAATCCCGTCCGGTTCGGGTGGATTAGTTTTTTAATATGTTTCTGTATCCTTTTAGCTAAAATACTGGTCAGTAGTTTAAGGTCTGTGCATAACAAACTAATTGGCCTATATCCTTCACATATTGTTGCATCTTTCCCTTCCTTATAAGTAACTGATATGATGGCCTCAGACCAAGAATTGGAAATTTCATCCTTTAAGTGCATAATTAAAGACTTTGGTTAATGTTGGTGATAGGATGTTTTTGAAGCATTTATAAAATTCCCCTGAGAGTCCATCAGTCCCTGGGGATTTATTATTTTTCAATTTGTTAATATCCTCCTGTACTTCTGTCTCTCTTATATCTGAAATCATATCAGCCGCTTCCTCATCAGACAGAGCAGGAAGTGTTAACCTAGCAAGAAACATAGCAGTTTTGTGTTTTAATTCGTTGTTGATTTGGTTTGGTTCCTGATATAAGTTTTTATAAAAGAATGCAAAGGCGTTGATAATTTCTTTCGCACAAAATAAAGTTATTTTAAGTGTGGGATCCATTATTTTGTGTATTGTTCTGTCAGACTGTGTTTTTCAAAGTTGGAAGGATAACGGTCGACTGGCTCTATTTCCCATCTCATACCTTTGTTTGGAGAACCTCAGTGCTCCCTCCACTTTGTATGTGAGAATTTCATCAAGCTCTTTTCTAGCCTCTTTTCAATCAATCAATCAACCAATCAAATTTTATTTGTATAGCACATTTCAGCAGCAAGGCATTTCAAAGTACTTTACATCATTACAAACACAGAAACACAATGCAACATAGAATCAATAATCAAAACACAGCATTAAGTCAAGTTCCATCAATAAATTTGTAATTGATTACGTTTCAAATACAATTCTAAACAGGTGGGTTTTTAGTTGAGATTTAAAAGAAGTCAGTGTTTCAGCTGTTTTACAGTTTTCTGGAAGTTTGTTCCAAATTTGTGGTGCATAGATGCTGAAAGCTGCTTCTCCTCGTTTGGTTCTGGGGATGCAGAGCAGACCAGAACCGGAAGACCTGAGAGGTCTGGAAGGTTGATACAACAACAGCAGATCTTTGATGTATTGTGGTGCTAAGCCGTTCAGTGATTTGTAAACTAACAACAGTATTTTAAAGTCTATTCTTTGAGCTACAGGGAGCCAGTGTAGGGACTTTAAAACTGGTGTTATGTGCTCTATCTTCCTGGTGTTAGTGAGAACGCGAGCAGCAGCATTCTGGATCAGCTGCAGCTGTTTGATTGATTTGTTGGACAGACCTGTGAAGACGCTGTTGCAATAATCAATACGACTGAAGATGAACGCATGGATGAGTTTCTCTAGATCTTGCTGAGACATTAGTCTTTTAATCCTTTTAATTCCGTTAGAGCGTCATTTCTCCGCCTACGCTTATGTTCAATTTCTAGTTGTTTTAGACTTTCAAGTCTTATTTTTCCATGCGCTGTTTCTTAAGTCTAGAAGATATCTGTATCATTTTTCCTTGTTATACTGCTTTGGCTCCACTCCACATCATAGGTGGAGTTACAGTTCCATTATCATTTATCTTCAAGTATTCTAGCAGATACTGTCTTAGTTCCTGAATCACTGATGTGTTGGTGAGTGATACATTTACAGTAGTCTCTAGTATCTAAAGGGGGTGTCCTTACTTAACTTTAACTGTAGAATAACTGGGGCATGGTCACTCAATGTAATTGATTCAATACTACAGTCAATTACTTTATAAAAGTATTTTTGAGGAATGCAGAAGTCGTCTATCCTTGAATAACATTATGAACTTTCGAAAAGAATGTAAAATCCTTTTTGCTCGAGTTTTTAAATCTCCATGGATCCCCCAGTCCCAGTTCGGTTATCATATTATTAAGTATTTTTGTTTTCCTGCTTTGTCCCCCTATTTCTACCATAATGTACTGCATTAAAATCTCCTCCAACTATTACTATGCCTTTAGCATTCTCTGCAATTATATTAGCTATTTCTTTAAAAAAGTAATCATCGCATTCCTTAGATGCATAAAGATTCATGATAGACATCTCCTCCTCCTACATCCGACCCAGCACCAAGACATATCTCCCCATTTTATCCTGAATGACTTTTTCTGTGGAAAATGCCAATGATTTGTTAAATAAAATAGTGACTCCTCTCTTATTTCCATATGATGCACTATATGTTTGATTTACCCAGTTCTGTCTTAATTCTTTTATGCTCTAACCCATTGAAATGGGTCTCCTGTAATAAGGCAATAGAGCATTGCATCTTTTTTAGTTGACTAAAGATTTTTTTCCTCTTTATTGGGTGATTTAGACCATGGACATTATATGTTACAATTGTTAGTTTTTCCATATGTACCTTTTAATTATGAATAACCTTTTTATATTACTATTTCTGTAGGTATCAATGTTATTATGAAATATGTATTTTACACGATGTGGTTGCACATTTGTTAGATTAGTCAAGGTAATGTTTACAAGTATTAGAACGTACTTGAACTTAATAGTAAACAGGCTTCCAAACAATAAACTAAGCACCAATACAACCTTAAAATCGGTCTCCATGGAAACGAAGGGGGTGTGACAGAAGCCCTTCCTCTGAACACGCCGTGTAATAGCAGTCTGACAACAAAAGTCTGTTCCCTGACTTGCCTTCCCAAGAACAAGTGTACATAAAATGAAATAAAACAAATTAATCATTGTATTGCTCTCATGGCGAGGAAAGTCCCTGTTATTTAGAGTTGTAATATATTTTACTAAACAAGCCTTCTTTAAAGTCATTTTATCACAAATGTTATACTTTGAGTTCGGATTTAAGTGTCCATATATTTCTCACAAATCGTTGATTTATTTATTACCTTGTAAAAGCGCACTCATGTCCGTTATGCTCAGCATCGTTTCTCCGGCTTTTCCGGGCACCGTGGTCCAGGATTCGCCCAGTAGTTTCTCTCGGTATCTCTCGCACTCATCTATCTTGACAGGTATTCCCATCTTCTCCAGTGTTGAGGCTGCTCTTGCAAGTGTAGCAAAGGTCTTCACACCGGAGTCCAGGTAGATTTTCAGTTGGGCAGGAAAAGGCGACACTGCTCTCATATTTATGTCTAAGTTATTTGATAACTTATCATACCTGTTTGTGTTTCTTCTATATGTTCACGGTGTAATCTTGGTCGAAGATTACACCGTGATTCTTCAGCCGTGGTGGGTAACATCACGTCTACTCCATGCCGTCTGTATTACTTTTTCTTTCACTCTGTAGTTGGAAAACCTCATGATAATTGACCGTGGGGGAGCGGAGTTTTTAGGCTTCGTATTTAACGACCAGTGGGCCGTCTCTACACTGACATCGATATCCTACTGTGGTTTGAGTGAGGTGTGCATCAAATCAGTTATGAAGGATATCATATCATTCTTTTCTTCTCCTTCAGGTACCCCATAGGTGCGTAGATTGTTGCGCCTTGCTCTTGATTCGAGGTCTTCACATTTAGCTGAGAGATTAGCTTCTCTTTGTAGCATGTATGGCAGCATGCAGTCATGGTGGAGCAGCTGGTCCTCGGCGTTGCTCACTCTTTGGTTGGTGTCGGTTATTTGCTGCTCCAGTTTTGTTGTTTGTTCAAGCAAGTCTTTCAGTGATGATTTCGATTTGGATATCGCAGCAACTAATGGCATCCACTTCGTAATTAGTTTTTAGCTTAGTGGTTTCTGTTCTGTATATAAAGGATTACCTGAAGAATGAACACCCAGCAGGCAGTGGCGCTCTGTTTTGAGTTGGAAAAGGAAGAGGGAAAACCCGCAGCCGCAGTCTGGGCACAGTGAGGATTGCCATGATGATGATGGCAGATCGATCATTCTTATTAGCAAGAGTATCAGAGACTGAGAGTACGACGAGAGTCTGAGAGGCAGCTACTCAGAGATCCAAGCAGGGGAATGGCGACACTGTGCAGCTGCAAGGAGTCGATCACTAGGGGGTGAGGCAGAGCCACTCCCCCAGCAGCTAGTAGTTGCTTGCCCTGAAATGCAAAGTGGAGAAATTGCCAATGGTGTGGTGCAATCAGGACATGAAAGTATGCATCCTTCAAGTCAACCAAGGTGAACCAGTCGCCTGGGGAGATTGTTTAAAGCACATCCCTGATGCTCAACATGTGGAAAGGGATAGTTTTCAAAAACATATTCAGACCTCTCTGGTCCAAAATTGGGCAGAGTCCGCCAGTCTTTTTTAGGACTAAAAAATACTTTGAGTAAAAGCCCCCTGGATTCCGCAGGGGGTTGACAGGCAATATAGCGCCCTTGGCCAGAAAGGAATCTATTTCATGGCTCAGAATCTGAGCATTTACCTGGTTGTGAATCACCGTCATCCTGACTCGACCAGGAACAGGAGGACGGAGGCAGAACTGTAGCATGGGAGTTGTAACCCTGAGTTAGTGTAGACACCACCCATGGATCAGAAACAAGAGCGGTCCAGCAACTGAGGTGGCCCGGGGTAAAGTGTCCCGCCACCAGCTCGGTGACGTCATTCCCGAGCCCCCCTGCCCTTAAGAGGGTTGGAGGGTTAGTGGACTGCCTGGGTTGAGAGGCGACATGAGCCTGACCTCTGGCCAGATCCCACTGGCCATGAGCCAACTGGAGAGGGGCCAAACATGTTCTGCAGCATGGCACGTCCAGCATCTCACGCTCACAGGCCTAGGTCAGGTCGAGCTGAAATCGCCACTCTTGACACTTAAGCCGACAAGCGAATAGACCAGAGAACCCAGTGGGGCACAAAATGCCACCAGGGGTGAAAAGCTGCAAGGAGCACTATGACCACCGAAGATACAGAAAAAGTACAAACCCAGCACGGTTGCCATAGTCAGTGAGGCAAGCCAAAAACGGCTGCACAATGTAAGAAAAAGCTAGCCCAAAGACATCTGCGATGTAACAAAATATAGGCAAGCCAAACACGGCTGGACAATGTAAACAAAAGCAAGCACAAAAACGGCTGTTATGTAACAAAATATAGGCGAGCCGAACACGGCTGCACAATGTAAACAAAAGCAAGCCCGAAAGCGGCTACGATAATAAAATAAGGACAACCCAAATATGGCGGCACAATATAAAGAAAAAGCAATCCCAAACAAACTAAAGGCAATCCGTACACGGCTGCCACCTACAAATACAAGCCAATACGGCTAAGCAAACAAGCTGGTCTGAATCTGCTAACGGCGTACCACCAGCAATAGGGAAATCGACGAGGGAAGCGAACGCCCATTAAAAAGAAAAAATAACTTACCAATTGAAGAACAAAGTTAGATCAAAGAGGAGCTTGCCTCATTTTGAAGTAGCATAGTATTAAGTCTCCAACATCCTTTCCTTTCTTTTTCCACATTGAATTCTATATGCAACTCCACTATGCCATGGTCACTTATGGTAATTGTTCCTATTTCACAGCCCATTACTGACTCTACTAGCTTATTAGATATTAAGAAAAAGTCAATTCTAAAATATATCTAGAATGAATAAAAAGTATATTCTTTCTCCTGCTAGCTAGTCCTGTGCTAGCATTTGGATTGCAGCCCTGTCCTTAGGTGATGATTTTCCCCTTGGCTGCTTTTGTCAATAAATCCATCCATCACCTGGTTGAAGTCACCTCCCAAAATAATATGGCCCTCAGTGTTTCTCATTATGCTGTTAATTTCATGAAAAAAGTCAGGTTCTTCCTGATAAGGTGCCTAAATGTTGCAGAGGACAGTCCTAATTCCATTCAGTAAGGCTTAAACACATATATGAAGCTCCCTTCCTTATCATTATGATGTTTAAGCATAACAAAGCTTATGTTTTTAATAGTGAGAATTATTGCACCATTTTGTTTGCTTGAATATGAGCTGTGCTACACCTTACCCACCCAACTTCTTTTGAACTTAGCTGCTTCTTCATCCCCAGTTATATGTGATTTCTGGCTGAATGCAATATCAACGCCTTTGTCAAACTTTTTGTCTTTTAATTGGATGCGCACATTCATTAATATTCCACGATATTATGTTAGACATTGTAGAAGAAAATTATTATAAGGTAATATCTGTTGGTTATATTGCTCTATGTTTATTCTAAATTCTTGTACATTTACACGGGATAAAGCTATTTGAGTTACATGTACAAGGTTGGGAGTTGTTTTCTACGGCTGAATCAGAACCAGACTGTCTCGCCCCTTGTTTGGAATCCCTTATCCTTGGTATAAAACTCATGTGCTGTCTCTGCCTGGCAGAGCTTCTCCCCCAGAACTGCTTCATTATTGATTGTCCTTTTGCGTTCTCTCGCAATAATCTACTGATTAGTTCATGCACCATAATTGAATACTATCAGCCTTTCTTATGGTTGCCGCCGTACTTTCTGCTTTAATACAAGGTTATGGAAGGTTTTTCCATGCATGTTAATATCTCCCAGTATTTTGCACCAAAGAGTTAATAATCATAAACACGTTTTTGCTGAGGCTCTGTAAGAGCCATGTGAATGAAAGAAGTAATTGATATGACAGGAGCACGTGACTTTGACACTTGGATGGCGAGCGTGTCGATGTGGGCGTGATGTCATCAAGTATGAATGGGAAGGTTACTGGCCTGCTGCTTTGTGTGTATGAGGAAGCGGGTGATCGGGGTGGTCAGTCCTTGCAAAGTTTGAAGCATGATAATCAAAATGGAATAAATCGATAATTGTGACAGAACAAAGAAGTGGTTTGGAGTTGATTGATACACAGATGAGATTCTCCGAGTTAACCTAGTGCGGCCCTCTACCACCATTAGTTTGTCGTGTTTCTTAATAATAAAATGTATTTATTATTATTAACTCTTTGGTGCATAAAACTGATTGAAAATCGATTTATTCACTGTCTATTAAGGTTGAGATGGAATTGCACATGAAAACGGCCCTTTAAACCATTCAAACAACCAGCACAATAGAGACACAATTAAAACTGTCAGATGATTTATTACCCACGATAATAACTCCTAAATAGTCCAAATAGTTTGGATGTATATTTATTTCTTTCCTACTTATGGAAAGTTTCTGTTTATATCATAGGTTTGTGGTCCATTTCTATACTAAAGAAAAATATATAAAACATCAGCTATTTCACAAAGAGATATTACCATTCATGGAAAAACCTTCCATAACCTTGTATTAAAGCTGAAAGTACAGCGGCCACCATAAGAAAGGCTTACAGTATTCAATTTTGCCACATGAACTGATCAGTAGATTATTGTGAGAGAACACAAAAGAAAAAAAATTCCCATGTCCCTTGGAGGGCACCATTTCCTGGAAGCATTTCTTTATAGTGTTTAAAGCGCACCGCTCTTCTACGAGCTCCTTCGGCAGGTCCTCAAAGAAAGATAATTGGCAGCCTTCCCACTCCGGCCCACGCTTTTCTTTGGCCATCTGCAGCACCTTGTCCTGAGCCGATGAGCGCAAAAACCATATCAGGATGGTTTGGGGTGGTTTATTGACATGTTGCATGGGTGCCAGTGAGTGATGGACCCGCTCCACTTCAAACTCGCTGCCTGTGAGGCCAAACCCTTGAGCAATGATCCTCTCCGCATATTGACGCACGTTTCCTCTTTCATCTGTCTTCTTTCAGCCCCACCATTCTCACATTGTTCCTCCGACTCCGGTTCTCCAAGTCCTCGACTCGTTCCCAGAGAGTCGCCAGTTTCTTGTCACATATCGCCACACATTTCTACATCTGAACACTTGCATCTTCAATATCGGACACTCGCTATTCAACTTCGGCCAGAGTTATTAGAATATTTTCTAGGGAGTCTTTAAGCTCTTTAGTTGTTTCTTTGATCAAGACAACATCTGCCGCCACAACTTGTAGTGTTGCGCTCATTTTCCATATTTCTTCCATGAAGTTGGAGTTGGTATGTTTCTCTTCGGTGCAGCTTACGTCCGTCAACGGGTTAGCAGAAGTGCTTTCAGGCGTGGGGCTGGTCCTCGCTGCTAGCTTGCTTCTCGCTGCCGCACCTTTGAAAAAGTTAGCTTTGCTGTTGCTTGACATTTCGTCAATGAATTATTAATATCTGGCCTCTTAGAAAGACTTTTGGATGTACCGTGTCAGATGTATTTACATCTGGGTAAACCGAGAGGTGTATATTTCAAATAAATGTGAGAAAAAACTGTCGATTTCAGTAGCTCTCCTAGAGTCCTGCCATCCTCTTCGGTGGTCCCATGTGACTCCCACAACTGAGATGTTAATAATACAGTGAGGAAAATAAGTGTTTGAACACCCTGTGACTTTGGAAGTTCTTCCACTTAGAAATCCTGGAGGGGTCTAAAATATTCATTTTAGGTGCATGTCCACTATCATAGACATACACTAAAAAAGAACAAAAAAAATCTGGAAATGAGCTTTTAATAATTTATTTGTGTGTTACTGCTGCAAATAAGTCTTTGAACACTTGTGAAAATCAATGTTAATATTTGGTACAGTATTCTTCGTTTGCAATTACAGAGGTCAATTGTTTCCTGTAGTTTTTCACCAGGTTTGCACACACTGCAACAGGGATATTAGCTCATTCCTCCACACAGATCTTTTCTAGATCAGCCAGGTTTCTGTCCTGTCGCTGAGAAACACGGAGTTTGAGCTCCTCCAAAGATTTTCTATAGGGTGTAGATCTGGAGATGGACTAGGCCACTCCAGAACCTTGATAAGCTTCTTATGGAGCCACTCCTTGGGTATGCTGGCTGTGAGCTTCAGGTCATTGTCATGTTGGAAGATTCAGCCATGACCCATCTTCAATGCTCTAAAGGAGGGAAAGAGGTTGTTCCCCAGAATCTTGCTATGAATGGCCCCGGTCATCCTCTTCTTAATACAGTGCAGTCGATCTGTCCCATGGAAAACCCCCCCAAAAGCATGATGCTTCCACCCCCATGCTTCACATTAAGGTTTTTGGAATGGTACTCATCATTCTTCGTCCTCCAAACACAACGAGTGGAATTAAGACCAAAAAGTTCTATTTTGGTCTCATCTGACCACATACCTTTATCCCATGACTCCTCTAGATCATCCAAATAGTCATGGGCAAACATAAGACTGGATGTGTGCCTCTTATTTCTGTTAGTAATGTGGATTGCTGCTAACAACAGTCAGGCAATTAGATCATTCGCACACCTGCTATAAACTTATTGCATCTCTAACAGTGCTGTTTACATTATACTCTATATGCACATATAACATAGGATACATTTATTGGCCTGCTCATTTCAATTTTAAGGGATCGGTGATCGGCCAATACTTGCATGTGAAACCAATATTAATCTCAGATCTTATTTACCTCGACAAAGGTTTAAAAATCAGCCGCTGTCCTATTCTGCTCTATAGTGAAAGAGGTTTGACTGACAAACCAGCTCACCAGGTCATGTCTGTACGTTTGCCGTTAACAGTAGTCTGTTGCCAACTCAGTGACTCTCTTACTATATCTAGTGACATTTCAGTTAAAGAAAATAGTATTGACCGAAATCAAAATAGGCAGGTCAGGTTTTTTAAAGATCAGTAATCGGGGAACGGCCAGAAAACTGCAATCGGTGCAGCCTGATTTAAGATGGAATACATACACACATATTCATGACATTAATGATAATTGATTAATTCCTCTTAGGCGTAATTACAATAGCTAAAATTTTTATTTATACTACATGAGTTTTTCTCACATGAGAATGTGACCAGTACTGGGCTGATTCTGTGCCTTCAAATTATGTTAACTGGAAAAGTTTCACATAAGGGGTAAAAATAATGTTTTAGTCACATAAATTATCATGCTCAGCAGCAAACATTTCTCAAACTACAGCTTACAGAAGCTCATTTATATATTAATGCAGAAGCCATGTAGCCTGATATAAAAACATTTTGTTACTTAATGTGAAACAGAGTTAGAGTTAGGGTTTTAATCATTGTTATCAAACGTTTTCAAGCATGCCACGAGAATCAACTCATTTAAAGTTAATACTCCGTTTCACACAAATACAAACATTTTAGCATAAACGTTTGGTTCTTGAACTGGACTATTCAAGGTCGCTATCAAGCTAAGTTTCTATTAGCAGCTCCACGAATCTTTTTGATAAACATTACATTACCAAGACATGTGAAAACATACCTTTATCTTGGCTTTTCTGTCCTTTTTTTTTTCTCTGCCCCTGAAGGATAAATCTATTTTGCAACATTGTTTTGCCAACTTCCACAGGAACTTTGGAGCTTTGGATGCGCACTGCACATTGAAGCTCATATTACCAGTGAAGTGTGACCTACCATGGCCACCAGGGAGCCCTCAAGAGGAATTTATAAATTTTTTGTTTTTGTCCATATGAAGAAGGATTTTGACGTACATGATCAAATATATATTGTAAAAAAAAAATACAACTTTATAATGAAAGTGTGTTTTTTTGTTAATATAGCCACAAAGAAATCATTACTAAAAAAAGAAGTTCCACTTAGTGGAAACCTATTGGCTCTGGGCCGCTCTCCGGCCACTTAGTTTGCTTTGCCTTGGGCCGGCCCTGAATGCCATGCATTATTTTAAACCATGACGTCTTAGGGTGCATTCACACCGGCCCTGTTTAGTCCGCTTTAATCATTCGTTTGTCTAAAAAGTCCGATTTATTTGGGGAGTGTGAATGCAAATTTGAATTTCAATGAGGACTAAAAAAAGCAAACTCTGATGTGCCTACAAACCTAGGTCTTGGTCCGGCTGAAGTGAACTCTGATGTGGTCGGAAGGCAGTGAGAATGCAAGCGGAACGGAGGTCAGTTGCTATGGCAATGGGTCTGTGTGCCATCACAGAGAGTGAGGAAACGCAGAATATAAATTTAAAGCTGTTTCTCAGATTGTTTTCCCTTTGATGTGGTGCACTGCAGCTGCTATAATTTTTAAAACTTTAATAAATGACAAAAACTGGACTAATTGCCTTGTTTGTTTGAACATATATTTATAACAGTCAAATATGACATATTTCATAAAGTATGAGTTATGGTTTGTTACATTTTGACAAACTAATTTTAACAGCGACAATTATGTAATATTAAATTATTGACCAATATAAAAGAGCAATTTGCTTAGTCCTCTCTTGCATCTTGACAGAAACTAAACTGTTTATAGATTTATATCCAGGAAGAAAACATATTTTACATATCAAAACATCAGAAATATTCTCAGCTTTAATTTAAACCATATTTCTAGAAATTAGGTAAAAAATAAGGACGCTACAATCAGGGCCGTGCAGAGACCTTTGGAGGGCGGGGGCAGAACGTTGAACAAGATCTTAAAACACTGTAACAACATAGCAACAGCAACAAATATTAATCAAAAATCTAAAATTTAGTCGGATCATACTATTGTCATCATGTGGGAGCAATGCAAAGCAAATTTAGTCTGTTTTCCCCGATAGTTATAATGTTTCTGTTTCTGCTGCTGACAGTGCTGGAGCACTGTGTTGATCTGAGACTGTAGTTTTTAAACAGACCATTAGAGAGAAGGTTGCTGGTTATGAAGTATGTTATTAAATAAGCAAATTTACTGATATTTTAATAAATAAGCCCTACTACTTCTGTTTAGCCTCTATAACATCTTGTCTGCAGACTGCTTCAAAGAAGCTCAAAGGGGTTAACTCTACATAATTTTTGATGTTAGCACCTCTGATATCTAGAATTGCAGGACATATGTACCAAAGCAAAGAAAACTTAGTAGCTGCTGTTGGGGCCTCCAGACATTAAGGGGCCCCTAGAAATGGTTGAATTGTAAAACAGACAATACATCTAAACCTGTAATAGTTTTACATATCAAAACATCAGAAATGTTTTGATATTTCTGATGTCATGTTATTGAGAATGACAATGTTATTACATTTTATTTAATGCATTCAGCAGAGAAAAATTTAAAAAAAAATAAATTGTACATTTTAGATTTAATTAGGAAGTTTACTTTGTAAAAGTGTAAAGAATCATCTGTTTAGTTTGATTACTGTGTTACCATGGCTACATGATGTAATCTTTGTGTTTGAGCTGGGCTTGCTCACAAATACATTACAGCAAATAACCAATATTCAGTGATTGATTTTAAACTCAGCCAATTGTCACAGACTTCATCTACATTTAAACACTGTTAGTGATGCTGATGTTCTTAGTAGGAGATGGTTGGTGGGGGTTAAATCATGATTCTGTCTAAGGCCCCATATTACCTTGGGCCGGCCCTGCATGAACAGCGAGCCGCATCTATGTGCTGAAATCTACCTGGAATATCCGGGTGCCAACTTTGCATTAAAGTGTCATTATTTACAAAATAATGCAATGATGGCACTTTTAATGGACTTTCAGTGCAAATTCTAGAGGAACTTTGCATTAAAAGTGTCATTATTTACCAAATGACACTTCATGATAACCGCCACTGACATTCATAGAGACTCGTTCATGTTCATGACAGGTGTGATGTCATGTTTATGACATTGTCATGCCAGTCTTGTGCACACCGTTAAATGAAATTTTTCTTTTACATAATTTGATGATTGATGATTATTACAAACACAGTACTTTTAAAACCAGTCTTGTCAGTCATTGGGATAACGTTTCTCATCAATATGTGGTTGATTTGACAGGAAATATAAATTTCATGAGGCCAGTGCTTCTCGGCATAACACCCGTGTACAACCTTGCGTCTCTGCACTGCTGTGACAGACAGCCTCAGAAAATGAAAGGAGGGGTATGGAGATGTGTTTGCCTTTTCCGTATCACAACTGTTGTCTATGGGAGTTTCAGCCAGCCTGACTACTACCTCAGTGACACGAGTTGCACAACACTAGCTGGCCATATACAGTTATATATATATATATATATATACATATATATAACCACACACTGCATGCGGTAAATCAAACTTCCAAATGTATATATAGCTATTGTTCAATAAATGCACACGAGAACATTATGAGGATTAGGAGGATAAAGAACATATTGGTGAAAGGAATCTTTGAAGAAAGAGATGAAAAAGTAGAGCTTGTCTACATTGCTCAGATTACAGTTATGAAAAATTAAGGGAGACAGACAAAATGTCAGTTGGCTAGTGCTCTCTAGAAAATTAGCTAAAACAGAGGCAACCAGATAACTACTGTTAACCATTATATTAGTACCTTCAGAAACAATGCATAAACTTGCACATACATTTCTTGCTGTTTAAACTAAACACCAAACTGAAGGTGTTATTTTTGACAATATATTTTTAAAAATAATGCATTGATTAAACAACACAAACATTGTAATTTTAAGACATACATAGAGTACTTACACAGGACTGTTGTCCAAAGAGTGATGATCGACCAACATCTCTGGGAGAAAATCCAATTTAAAAGAGGTCATAACTGTAAAATCGTTTCTTTTCTTCCTTTTTTATACAAGGGAGCTGAGCAGTTCCAGGGATGATTAGTAAACAATTTATCCCTGCTTGTATGTCTCTAGAAACTTAGAGGATTAAGGTTACCAGACTTTAGGTCAGTGACTCGACCTTTGATGGGGTGCTAAAGTGATTTTGGCAAATAAATAAATCAATGTTTGTATCAAAAAGATAAACTTAAAAAATCCATCAAATGGATGTATCAGATGTTCGAAATGCCAAAGCTGACAGCTGTGTGGATGTTGGGGAAAAAACCCCATGAAAACTGAGAGACACTGGGACAGCAAGGGCGAGACAGAGTAATGGGCCATGTGCCCAGCACAACTAAAGTGCTGATGGTTCATATTCTTTGTGTGACAGAGCAGCTAAATCTGCTGGCCTCAGAGAAAAGTACTAAGAGTGTCAAATTGATGGTGATAAGGCTGACTGGGCAAATGGAATGAATAGGGAAGCAATGTTGCTTTTTAATCAGCAACCGATTCCTGAATAGGTGTGAGCAAGCTTGTATATTATCATGCACTGTCATTTTTTATTGTATTTTTAAAGATCACAGCTATATATTTGCCAGGTTTTTTTACTACCCACTTGAGTGTATGCCTGACCCATCTGTTTTTAAACCTTCCTATTATTCAGTGTACTCTACCTGTTACTATTACAAATGTGGGAAACTCAACAATTGTGGAGTAGTGTTGTGCAAAAATAGGTATGACTGATTTAAATACAAATAATTAATTAGTGCCGAAAGCAATTAAATGTTAAATGTTAAATATAGTAATTTAGATAAAATTTACCAAGTTGGGGCACCAATTGATTATCAAGAAATAGTCAAATTATTTTTGAGGCTGTTTTATGAATGCCTACTTGATGAGATCAGTGCTGAACACAAGTAATTCTCTCAATCTCACCATCGGGTTTTGAAGTACGTAGATGGCACAAATATCATTACACCATAACTCAATGTACATAAAGTGTATTGAAATATATAAGCCTACCCAAATAACATCAATCTCAGGTCCTTAACCGCAATATTCTGCTGGTCTTATTTTTTCCAAACAAAACTTTGTTCACAGCTCATGGGTGAACAAGAAATGTCAAACACACACATATATAATATCAACATATCGGAGGTCTAATTGTGCATCTTCATGATGCTGCATAATATAGAACGTTTCTGAATGTTGTCTAATCCATGCTCTTCTTTGGTTTGCAGCAGGTTGTTAAAATAGCTGCTAGTTCTCCTGCATAGTGATGCCAAGGAATGTGTTTTTAGATAACTTTTTATCAGAAAAAGTCAAAATTGGATAAATAACTTCACAGAATTAGTCTTTCTGCCCATTGCCTATATTACCAATCATCCAGCTCTACCACCGAAAAAATATGAAAGTAGCTGGTAGGCTCCTCACCATTTCCCACTATTTATTTTGTTAATTCATAACCATATTCACAATAAATTTTTTATTATAGATTATTTTTGCATTCAGAATACATATCACATTCACATTTTAGAAAAATATCAAATCACAGAATAAAAATGTTTTTTTTCTTGGGGTGGTATCAGAGTGCTGTCTAAACTAGGTGGCGATAGCACTCCCCTCAAAAGTCACTGCTTCCTTTATTGTTTCTTTTGACCTCTCCAAGTATTTGTCTGAAGCTCTTCTGTTCTTCCTTTTTGACTAACAAACTGCCCTTGAGCAGGTTTACTGGAAGTGTTCTTTTTGACTGTCTGATTCAAGTAACCATTATAGAAGTCAGCTGCTGTCAGTCGTTTGTTCAGAAGAACTGTCCTAAAGGCCACCCAACCATCCTGAAAAATAAAACAAATATATGTTGAATTATAAACAGCTATAGTTTTATTCATCACAACACAGTGAGTCATGAAATTCATGTTTTATATAGTAATACTATATACACTGCTCAAAAAAATAAAGGGAACACTCAAATAACACATCCTAGATCTGAATGAAAGAAATATTCTCATTGAATACTTTGTTCTGTACAAAGTTGAATGTGCTGACAACAAAATCACACAAAAATCATCAATGGAAATCAAATTTATTAACCAATGGAGGCCTAGATTTGGAGCCACACACAAAATTAAAGTGAAATAACACTACACGCTGATCCAACTTTAATGTAATGTCCTTAAAACAAGTCAAAATGAGGCTCAGTATTGTGTGTGGCCCCCACGTGCCTGTATGACCTCCCTACAACGCCTGGGCATGCTCCTGATGAGGTGGCGGATGGTCTCCTGAGGGATCTCCTCCCAGACCTGGACTAAAGCATCCGCCAACTCCTGGACAGTCTGTGGTGCAACGTGACGTTGGTGGATGGAGCGAGACATGTTGTCCCAGATGTGCTCAATCGGATTCAGGTCTGGGGAACGGGCTGGCCAGTCCATAGCTTCAATGCCTTCATCTTGCAGGAACTGCTGACACACTCCAGCCACATGAGGTCTAGCATTGTCCTGCATTAGGAGGAACCCAGGGCCAACCGCACCAGCATATGGTCTCACAAGGGGTCTGAGGATCTCATCTCGGTACCTAATGGCAGTCAGGCTACCTCTGGTGAGCACATGGAGGGCTGTGCGGCCCTCCAAAGAAATGCCACCCCACACCATTACTGACCCACTGCCAAACCGGTCATGCTGAAGGATGTTGCAGGCAGCAGACCGCTCTCCACGGCGTCTCCAGACTCTGTCACGTCTGTCACATGTGCTCAGTGTGAACCTGCTTTCATCTGTGAAGAGCACAAGGCGCCAGTGGCAAATTTGCCAATCCTGGTGTTCTCTGGCAAATGCCAAGCGTCCTGCACGGTGTTGGGCTGTGAGCACAACCCCCATCTGTGGACGTCGGGCCCTCATACCATCCTCATGGAGTCGGTTTCTAACCGTTTGTGCAGACACATGCACATTTGTGGCCTGCTGGAGGTCATTTTGCAGGGCTCTGGCAGTGCTCTTCCTGTTCCTTCTTGCACAAAGGCGGAGGTAGCGGTCCTGCTGCTGGGTTGTTGCCCTCCTACGGCCTCCTCCACGTCTCCTGGTGTACTGGCCTGTCTCCTGGTAGCGCCTCCAGCCTCTGGACACTACGCTGACAGACACAGCAAATCTTCTTGCCACAGCTCGCATTGATGTGCCAACCTGGATGAGCTGCAGTACCTGAGCCACTTGTGTGGGTTGTGGAGTCCGTCTCATGCTACCATGAGTGTGAAAGCACCACCAACATTCAAAACTGACCAAAACATCAGCCAGACAGCATAGGTACTGAGAAGTGGTCTGTGGTCCCAACTGCAGAACCACTCCTTTATTGAGTGTGTCTTGCTAATTGCCAATAATTTCCACCTGTTGTCTTTTCCATTTGCACAACAGCAGGTGAAATTGATTGTCAATCAGTGTTGCTTCCTAAGTGGACAGTTTGATTTCACAGAAGTTTGATTTACTTGGAGTTATATTGTGTTGTTTAAGTGTTCCCTTTATTTTTTTTGAGCAGTGTATATATATATATATATATATATATATACACAATTTAAGTAGAGTCATTTAATTTCATTTATGTATTTTTTTTATTTCTTGTTTTTAAAACTATAATTGTGGGTGTAAGTATTGTCGGCAATGTCTTCCAATAACATTATTACCCAGTAATATTTTTTGTTACTGGTCAACTTAACATCTTTTAATACAAAATCCTGGTGGACCGCCTCAGTGCCCCGACCACCGGGCTTAGAAAGTTTTCTGGGGGAAACGCAGCATGTCTTCTAAACCCAGCCCCGACAGAACTGGAAGTAGCCTTTTTTTTTTTTTACTTGAAAAGCTCCATTTCTGACTACTTTGGCCTAATCAAGACAATCTTGTGTCAGAAGACAGATAAGTTGGTCTCACTTGCTTTAAAGAGCAAGGATTTTCATTGGAGGGGCGTTGTTGAGCAAATTCCTCCTACAGATTTTGACATACAGACTTCATAATCACTCCGTCTTTTTTGTTTTCTGTTTTATTATTTCTGATTTTTTACAAAACAATGAGCACCATACATAGACATTCAAGTCATACTTGAGACAGTATTTCAGAGAATAAGCACAAACTAATAAATGACAAAACAAGAACGAAAAATAAAAAAAGACACACAAACAAAACCCAGCACTTATTTCCATAAGTACGTGGATAAAAAGTAGATAACTAAAAAAATAAACAAACAGAGGTAACAAAAAGTAAATAAAATATAAATTAGACAGAAAACAACTAAAACTGGCCACCTAAAGGGCTTAATGTATTATGTGCTACTAAAATTGTTAGACTTAGATAAAGTGTGTATGACATCACAGCTGGGACGTAAGGGGTCCCATGGGACCCATCGAATGTCAAAGACATAACATGGTCCAGAAATGGTGGCCAGATTCTTGAAAATGTGATTTCAGAGCCTTTGAGAGTATGCCTAATTTTTTCCAGTTTCATGAACAAAAGGGCATCTTTTATCCATTGAGAATGTGTGGGTGGGAAAGGATTCTTCCAATGCATCAGTATAATACGTCTAGCCAGTAGCGTGAGGAAGGCCACAAGGTCAGCATGATGTGGTGACAGTAACTGGTTTTCGGGGAGGACCCCAAATAAAGCAGTGAGTGGAGAAGGCTATACTGTGGTCGAGGTGATTACAGAAAGTGAAATAAAAACAGATTTTCAAAATTGGCATAGGGAGGAACAGGTCCAAAACATATGGCCAAGAGTGGCTGGGCCCAAACCACACTTCACACAGCTTGAATCCATGTCCGGAAAGATTCGAGCCAGTTTGCTTTTGGACCAGTGTACTTTATGGACGACTTTACACTGAACAATTCTATGTCGGGCACAAACTGATGAGGTGTGAATGCGTTCTTGAATAGATTGCCACATTTCATTATCAATCTCTGTTTTAAGATCATCAGACCAAGTAGCTTGAAGATGGCTAAGCCCAGGAGTCAAATTGGACATTAAGAGATAGTATATTTTTGATATTGTACCCTTTGGAGTGGGACTAATTTCTAGCAGTTGATCAACCATATTGGGGGCAGGAATTATTGGGAACTTGAGAAAACTTGAGAAACAATGACGAATACGGTCTCTAACTTGTAGAAATCTAAAAAAAGTGGATAGCCGGTAGTTAAAATTTGAAGATAATTGAGCAAATGAGGCAAAAGTACCATTAAGGTATAGATCTTTCACAGAAAAAAGCCCATGGCTTTTCCACACTGAAATAGTCTTATCAATGAGTGAAGGTGGAAATATAGGATTAGAATTTAGTGGTGATAAAAGAGGTATTCTCTGGATCCCAAAATGTTGCATAATCTGTTCGCAGACGACACCACGGTGATCGGCCTCATCAGAGATAATGACGAGGCCGCTTACAGGGAGGAGGTAGACCGTCTAGCTGAGTGGTGCGACAAAAACAACCTGCAGCTGAACACCGAGAAGACCAAGGAGCTTATCGTGGACTTCAGGAGGAACGCTGACCTACATCCACCCATCCACATTAAGGGGACAGTGGTGGAGCGTGTGGACACCTTTAAGTTCCTGGGAGTCCACATCTCCGAGGACCTGACTTGGATGACCAGCTACGCCAAACTCATTAAGAAGGCGCATCAGCGCCTCTTCTTCATGAGGACCCTGAGGAAGAACCACCTGTCCTCAGAGATCCTCACGAACTTCTACCGCTGCACCATTGAGAGCATCCTCACCAACTGTATTACAGCTTGGTACGGGAACTGCTCTGTCTCCGACCGGCAGGCGCTGCAGAGGGTGGTGAAAACTGCCCAGTATATCGCCGGGGCACCGCTCCCTGCCATCAAGGACATCCACAGGAAGCGGTGTTTGAAAAGGGCCGGGAAAATCACAAAGGACTCCACTCACCCAGCACACACACTCTTTTCCCTCCTGCCCTCTGGGAGGCGTTACAGAAGCCTACGGACCAGAACCACCAGGCACCGGAACAGCTTCTTTCCCACAGCTGTCATGCTTTTGAACGCCTCCTGACATAAAACAAACTATAAGGACTGTACTCCCTATCCTCTCATACAACAATAACAAATGGACTATCCTCACACACACACAAATCACGGACTGTTTTCTTCACACACACATACAATCTGTAAATTTTATCTGCCATTATTTATCTTGTATTATATGATATACAGTACATATATAATACACATATACATATATAATCCATTTTCTAACATTCTTGTATATTCTGTATAATCTGTGCATATAGCTCCCATATTTATATTTATATTTATAAACAATATCTATATCTTTTGCTATAACCCCTTATAGTCCATACATACATAGTCTTGTACACCTGTAAATAAATATTTATATCTCGTAGAGCACTTCTGGATAGATGCAAACTACATCTCGTTGCTTGTACTTGTGACAGTGCAATGACAATAAAGTTGAATTCTATTCTATTCTACTACAGCACAGACACTCGAAAATGGCATATTATTTGCAGATAATTCATTTGTTTTCAAAAAAATCTTTTTAGACCAATTAGGTGAAATTGGATCATTTCCATGGCACACCTGACGATCACTCACGGCACACTAGTGTCTAGACCACCTCTTGTGATGTAGTTCGTGCATGGAACTGGATCTAAGGGCTGCAGCTAAAGGCTCTATAGCAATTGCAAACAGAAAAGGGGAGAGTGGGCAGCCTTGGCGAGTTCCACGGTCTAGATGAAAATATTCTGAGTGGTCATTATTTGTGCGAACACTGGCTAATGAAAAAGTATATAACAGTTTGATCCAAGAAAAAAAGGAATAGCCAAAACCAAAACGTTGTAAGGTGTAAAACAAATAGGACCATGCTACTCAGTCAAAAGCCTTTTTGGCATCCATCGAGATAATCACTTCTGGGGTATCAGCTGATGTAGGTGGATATATTATATTTAGCAACCGCCTAATATTATGAAAGGAGTGTCTGTTTTTAATGAAGCCCGTCTGGTCAGGGTTGATGATTTTGGTCATGATTACCTCCAGACGTTTTGCCAACATCTTTGCCAAAATCTTGACATCTGTACAGAGCAATGAAATTGGCCAGTAGTTGTTGCAGACTCGTGGATCTTTATCTTTATTTAGGATAAGGGATCTAGTAGCTTGTCACATTGTGAGAAGGAGAACACCAAAATCATATGCTTCTTTAAGCATGTTAAGCAGTAGGGGAGATGGTTTGTCTGAAAAGATCTTCTAGAATTCTGATGGAAAGTCATCAGGTCCAGGGCATTTTCCACTCTGCATTGATAATATAGCTTGACCTCAGCGAGCATAAAGGGCTTGTCTAAATCAGAGGCTGTTTCTGGATCAATTGTAGGGATAGTAAAACTATCAAAGAAACTTTCATAATGAGCTTGATCGGGTGAGCACTCTGAGGTGTATAAAGCAGAATAGAAGTCTCTAAACTGATTGTTGATAATTTGTGGATTAATAGAAGTCCCATTGGAGATGTTAATTTCAGCAATGTGCTAGTTTGAAGCTCTCTGCCGGATCTGATGAGCAAGAATTTTGCTGGGCTTGTTACCAAACTCATAATAACTATAACGGGTTTTTAATAATAGTGCTGCAGCTGCATCAGAGGCCAGAGTGTCAAATTCAGCCTTTTTTTTATCAACAAACTTTTTATAAGGTCTGGAGCAGGGGACTCTGCAAATTTTTTTGTAGGTCAGATATAGCACTAGATAGGGTAAGACTTTTATGTGTGGTTGTTTTTCTAAGATATGCTGAGTAAGATGTTATCTCCCCCCGTAAATATGCCTTACATGTCTCCCAAATTGTTGCAGCAGATACATCTGCAGTAACATTAGAGGAGACAATGTTACTCCTCTAAACGGTCATTCATAGTTTTGACAAAAACAGGAACATTGAGTAAAACTCAAAACGCCACGGAGGCCGTGAAGCAGGCCTGCCTGGGAGAGAGAGATCCAAGATGACAGGAGAATGGTCTGAGATTATGATGGGATTATAGCAACATGACCTTAACTGGAGGAGAGCAGTTTGTTATCCAGAAGAAAGAAGTCAATTGTAGAAAAAGTAGAATGCACTGGGGAGAAAAAGGAAAATTTTCTGGCGTTAGGGTTGAAATAACGCCAAACGTCGGAGACTGCATGCTGTTGCATAAACTTTGGAAGACTTAGAGACTGAATATGACTTGCTTGAGGAACGGTCAAGTAAAGGGTCAGGGCAGCAGATAAAGTCACCCCCAAGAATGAGTTGGCTATTATTTAGATCAGGAAGTGAGAAGAATTTTAGGGTTAGGGTTCTGGCATGGGTCAGAACCTGGCTATGTATTGTGGTTCACCAATACATAGCATGTATTGGTGCTATGAGTAGCACCAATACATGCAGATAAGGGAGACCAACAAAACACACATACAAAAAAAGGGAAGAAAAACCAAAACGGGCTTGGGGGTGAGGGTGCGGTGCTCTCGATCTATTTCAGGAGGGCAAGGGAGCGTGTCTTGACCAAAGACTTCAGTCAAAAGCTGAGAAAAAAAAGAGGAGGGCCGGGAACCTTCTATATCTTCTGGTAAGCCGACAATGCGAATGCTTTGGCGCCTGTTGCACCCCTCCAGATCCACCACTTTAGCTCTCAGCATCTCATTTTCTTTTTGAAGATTAGCACACACCTTCTCCACCTGCAGCAAGCGCGCATCAGAAGCAGTTGCTTTATCATCCAAAGAGCAAATACGCTGACAGTGATCTGTCAAAGTAGAGTTGATGCTGTCCAGTGTGGAGTTCAGAGACTCAAAAGACAACCTGAACTCCGCAGAGAGGGCCTCTTTATGATTGCTAAAGAGCAAGCTAATGTCCACGATTGTTATGCTAGCAGTAGTCGGTGGGGCGTCTTTTTCTCGTTCAGAGGATTTTCCTTTGACCTTGGACATGACAAAGCAAGTCTACGATAAATATTAACTACAAAAAATATAAAATACTTTCATCTTTACAAAGGAGATGGGGTTTCAAGGAAGTATAGAAAGCACAAAGGCAGCAGCAGTCCAAGCGTGCGTCTACTCCTCACGCATTCCACCCGGAAGTCCAATCACTCAGTCTTGAGGCATTGAAGATCAAGAGTTATCAAAATGGTTTCCCTACATCAAAGCATGTGGGCATATCAAGCCTGAAATCTGACCATTTGCCATGAAACCATTTGCCACACACAAGCTCCCAGCTGCATCAAACTTTCTTTGCTCATCACATTCACATGGTCAACTGGTGACATCACCCTAGCAACGACCCCTTTGAACAGAAAGTCAAGACTTTTCCTTCTGGTTTTCTTTCTTTTACTCTATGATTCATACATATTTAAACCTATGTTTAATGACATAGAACAATATGATGGTAAAAACCTTTTCTCAACACTGCCTGCTGACTGGAGCATGTGGGCATGGTTGAATGGTTAATTCCAGTCTCTCGCCATTTTCATACGGTTGGTTCGAAATCACATGTATCATCTGATTTGCACCAAACTTGATTTGATTGACCTCTGTTAACCTCTAAAGAGATTAATAGGATTAAATTGTGATTTGACTCCACTGCGTTCCCTATGGCTATTTCTCCCCAATACATTATCCCATCTGCACCGGATATTTTATGCATCATCAGGGAGCAGTCCTGAACACATTCTTATGCCCTGCCTAGTGAACCGATGCAGGAACTGCATGGGAACACTGAACAACACCAAGTGGGTGGTGTTGCTTGAGCTCCAGTGGTCACCATGAGGCTTGAGTGGCGCTGACCTGCGAAGGCCTCCAATGCTGTTTGCAGCTTTAATTATTTTTCTGTCACTTTACACAGCCTTTTGGAGGCCTTAACATATTCAAAAACCACTTAACTTCATCTGTGATATTGACATACTCACCAAAGTCAATGAAACGCTATAACTTTTCGCACCAATGGCCAAGTACCATCAATTCTTGGCATGAGTCATCCAGGCTGGATGACTCATACGAGCCTATGTTGTCATATGTTGTCACATACGGCTTCATGCTATTGTCATACGTTTCGCCTAAGTTCCATACATTTCAGCCGAGCTGCACCAAACTCCATGATCGGTTCTAGTTCATCCCTCAACAGGAAGGCAGTCCAACTTGGTGGACGTGGCCTAATTCATCCACAAGATGCCTAGAAATCTTTTTTTAAAAGAATCAGCCCCGAACCAAGTTTTGATTGGCAATCATGAAATGCGGTACACGTGTGTGTATCTTGAGAGTACCTACAAAAAAAGTCTCTTGGAACCATGATCCAAACCCAACAGGAAGTCAGCCGTTTTAGATCAAAGTCACAAGTTTGTGTCTTTTACACATGTTGTATCTGAACAAACTCCTACAACTTTTGAGATGCAGGCTTCACAATCACTCAGCACTAGCAATAGTTATCAAAATTATTGTCCTGGATCAAAGCATGTAGGCATGGCCAAGCCTCAAATCTGACAATTCACCATAAAACAGGAAGGTGTATCAACTGTATCATGAAGATACAGCTATATCTCCATGATACATCATCCAATCTGCTTCCGAATTTACAAGTAGCTGAGTTGCCACTGAGTTGTTGACAAAAGCTAAGTGTTAGAGGCATAACGGCCAAGGCAGCCTTTTTTCTCCAGGAGCTGCTGGTTGAAAGCGAACGACGTGAAGAGTGCTGCAGAAGTATTTATACAGATGAGCGGATGGACTAAACACGGTGGGCGGCTGAGTAGTTGATGGTTATAGCGTAAGTGTAGCTTTACGAACGAACCGCACAATAAATTTCATATCATCCCGGTCTGAACAAACGGGTGGCGGAAATCATCATGGCGGTACATGGTTGGTAGATGAGTTTCTGAGTGTGATGAATGAAGGTGCCGTAAATATCCCGTATTGCTCCTCCCACCCTTCTTACTTTCCTCCCATGGTCTACCGGTCGTGTCCCCTCTACCCCCTGACAAACACACTAGGTTTGTTCGTTTGTATTTCCACCCCCATCTTATGTTCACCTGCTCCCCGCCCCCACCACCTCAAGCCCCCCCAACTCCAGGCAACATTTCTCAAACCCAAAGCTTGACAGGTATGGGCAAGGTGAGAGTTCATCTATTAAACTCACTGAAGGCGAATACATCAACTAAAAGCTAGAGTATAGAGCTTTGGAACTGACGTCACTGTGTGTGACGTTTACGTCGCTGGGCGCCATCTTGTATGGCCACATACCAAAACAAACTTTTTCCGGTGTTTTCATTGTGCTACCGACCACAGTGAAGTAGTTTCAAGTTTGATATTGGATATTCGCACTCCGCAGAGTAAGGAGCGTTTAGCTCAAGGTTGATCCGATTTATGAACGCTAATTCCGGCCAGCTGTTCTCAACTGCTCCCTCCTCAAGCGCTCGGAGGGTTATGTTGGGACCGTAAATTTCCGAACCAAACACTCCTGTAAATAAATGCCTTGTGACCAACTGATACAAAGAAGTGGTAATTCATGGTATAACACCAGGCACACTATCCTCTATTAAAATTTTAAGTGACAGACTGGTGACCTGTCCAGGGTGTACCCTGCCGCTCGCCCGGAACGTTAGCTGGAGAGAGGCACCAGCACCTCCCGACCCCACTAGGGACAAGGGTGTAAGAAAATGGATGGATAAATAATTTTAATATTAAATAATATGTTTTCTTCAATAGCTTCCAAATTGTGCCCCATTAACTCAAAATCAGTGTGAAATTATTCTATTAGACTGTATAGATCATCTTTATTACACTTTGACCCCTTTTTTATTTAACTAATTTTATATTTAAAAAATATATTTTTAAAAATGTTCATAAAATGTATTACCTTAGATGATTATCACATTTGTTACCTGTAACAAATGTGATTACATATTTACATACAATTCTAGGACAGGATCTATTTTATTACATGTTCACTTCTTACCTGAAATATGTTGAATACAACAAATATTTACTTAAAGTGTGATCTTTTCATAACATTTACTTTTCACCTTCATTGTTTACTCTGAACTGTTTCATTACACTCTTTGATCTGGTTTGCTTGTTACATTAAATGTTTACTGCAAAATTAAATATAACTGTTTACTTTAATCAGATAAAATGTTTATTTAAAATATAATCTTTCATTACATACTTGAAACATTTTAGATATCACATTTTTACTTGAAATGTGATTAATTTCATCACCTGTTTCCATGCAACTTGAAGTGCTTGAATCAAACGTTTCATCAATGTTTACCACATAAAATTATGAAATGAGAGAAAATAGCCACTTCCAACTGAACACATATTTCAACTTCAGAGTGTGCAGCCTTGCTGAGCTCCTCTCCTGGGGTTTCCTCCTCAGCCTCTCCAACTTCCTCCTCTTCTATAGCCTATAGAATTATTTACTTCTTCTGGGATAAATAATGAAAACAGTCTCTGTAACTTGTTGATCCACCATGGTCCTGCTATGTCGCCTCTTTAATCTACGTGCATGTGTAACCTGCACAAAATAATCAGAACGTATTTTATTTTGGCGGGTCAAGCAGCACACTTTAAGTTCCGGGTTGGGGGTGAGCTCGGGTCCTCTTCATGACGGTTGCTGCTGTCGCTGTGGCTGGCTGCGTGTGTTGGCGTTTTCCCAAATCGCTGCAAGAACATTGCTAAATCGACTCAGATTAACACAGCCGAAGCACCACATTGGGTGTGTTATGACAACTACTCGACGGTGAGGTGTTGATCCTATGTCTTTCGTTTTTTTTTTAAAGTAGAAACTTGGTGGCGACACGCCCACTTGCGATTTATGTATTGGCGTTTTAAAATGGTTTTGTAGACTAAAAATCATTCTTTTTCTGTTGATTATGTGGCCGAATTAAAGATATTCCCTTAAAGCGTTAAATAAGCCCTTTGATTTTGTCTTTTAGGGTTATTGTTAGTTATTTTTCATTTGATTTTGTGAACGGCCAACAGAACTCTGCAGTTGGTTGGTTGCTCCGTAGTTGCGCAACAAAACCAGATACCAATTCAATGTTTATTGAAATAGTATTTAAGTAAATTAAGTTTAATTAACTTTAGTGTCAATTAAACTTGGATAGAACTTAAAAGTGCACTTTACTTTGATATCTTACTTGACTTTACTTTGATATCTTACTTCACTTTACTTTGATATCTTGTCTGACTTTACTTGATCTGTAATATTAATGTGATTAACTTTAAACTTATTTGAATTATTCCTGACAAATATTATTTGGAATATAGCTATGCATTTTTCTGAATGTTTAGTTGTTGGATAGCAGGTTAACTCAGGTTAAATGCTAATTTTTGTTTTATGTATGACCTCGTTTAGGTCAGGTTCCCCCCCCCCCCCCCCCCCCTGTTTCCACGTCAGGATGGCGAGCTACCACCGGATCACCGCAGCTTTGCGGTAGGATGTAACTGAACCGAACTACCTCATTTTTCCCGGACCATTATTTTTTTTTTCCCCTCCTCCCTCCTTTTGCTTCCCTTGGATTATGGACTAAAACCAGTTGGACTATTGTTTGGTGAACCATTAATCACCTTACCAACAAAAAGCACGGACTTGAATGAGAGAGAGAAAAACTCTTGGGTGTCATCAGGGTTTATTTATTTGTTTGTTGTTGTTTTTCTTGTTGTGTTTATTGTTTATATTTATAAGAGAATAGTATTATTATTATTATTATTATTATTCAATACCTTCCTAAATATATGGAAAAATATACATGCAAATACAATAACTTAACTTTACTTTCTGTCTGATGGTGTTTATTCACACACGGGCTCCTCAGTCGAATCCTTCTGATTGCCATATCACCATTATTGGCCGTAGTCAGGCGCCTAGCTTCAATTAGCGTTACACATGTCGGTCCGATGTTGTGGCATTTACCTCGCAGTGACCCAGATTCAGTCTGGATTGAGCTAATCCATTTCATACGTCGGTTTGCCTTGAAGAGGAAATAACAGAACTATCAGAACATACATCAGTATTAATACTGTAAATTTGATGACACTAGAAAAATAGTTCACTTCACAATAATGGAATAACCTCGATGTTCACTGACAAAACTCGGACTATGCTACATAAAAAATATAAGCCCGACCTAAACAAGGTTGACCCACTTAAATGAACTCAACGTAACTGAGCATGAGTACACCAGGACAAAATCATAGCAAAACATTATGACACAACACCAACAAAGCGAATTTAGACACTCACCTGAATGGACATGTCTGGAGCAAACTCGTAGATATCTTGGGAAGTTGGAGAACGTAATATCAGGAGGTCTCACCACTGATACCTGGGACATTCGTCTCCTTTTCGTTAGCTCCGATAGCTTAGCGTTGTTCCTCGCCTTGTTTACAGGCAGGAAAACAGTGAAACGAAAGTCCGTTTTCCATCTTTTAACCGTTTCGGTCGTGTGATCGGACATTACATCCAATAACGCAGCAAGTTCGAACCATTGCTAAATAATTTTAAGTAACTTAGATTGAAAAATTCAAAATATCTGTGTGACAGTCGTTTTCTCGGTTATGTTTATGGCCATACAAGATGGCGCTCATATCCCTACGCCTAGAGCAGTGATGTCACGTTCCAAAGCTCTACAGAGATTTTTTATAAGCATATTTGTGAGCCTGCCTCTTTATTATTAAATTGAATATAATTTCAGATCTTTGTATAACTTTTCTTCAGGTTAACTTAGAAAGTGAGCTATCATTGTTACAGGTTAGTTTCCTAAACTACAAAAATTAACTGTTAAGGAAGCTCAAATATGAAATATTGGACTGATATTGATATCCGATAGTAACACCGATGTTATGCCAGATTTACCAATATTTTATTTTTTTAATTTTTTAAAAATCTGATTACTCAATTAATCGTAAGAATAATCGATAGATTACTCGATTACTAAAATATTTGTCTACAACAGCCCTAATATAATGCAAGATTAAAACCATATCCACTAAGCACTGATAACTAGGGGTGCACCAATTTATCGGTCAGCCGATTTACCGGTCAGTCGATTTATCGGTGTCAATTTCCTTAATTTTGGGAGATCGGTGATCGGCCGATTTTTACATATGAAACCAATCTTATCCACAGATCTTAACCTAGCTTGGCCAAGGTCTCAGAATCAACCTCTGTCATCTTTTACTTTCTGGTGAGAAAGGTTTGACTGACAGACCAGGCCACCAAGTCATGTCTGCACGTTTACAATTAACAATAGTGACCCCACTGTTGCCAACTCAACAACTTTCTTGCTATATTGACCAACATTTCAGACAAAAGAAATTGGTATCGGCCAAAATCGGAATAGGCAGGTTCAGTAATTGGCAATCAGCAGAAAACTGCAATCGGTGCACCCCTACTGATAAGCGAACATTAAGTGATCCTAAGCCTACAGTAAATCCTCACCAAACTTTAGGTGAGTTAGGGCTGTTGTCAACAATTACTTTAGTAATCGAGTAATCTATCGATTATTCCATAATCGAGTAATCAAATAAAAAATGTGATGAAATAAAATATTGGTAAATACTGGCATAACAACAAGATTAATGTCAGATATCAATATCTGCCCAATATTTCATATTTGTGCACCCTTTTCTGTAGTTTAGAAAATTAATAATAATAGCTCACTCTTTAAGTTAAACTGGACAAAAATTATGCAAAAATCTCAATTTATAATCAATTTAATAATAAAGCAGCAGACTTTAAATACTCTTCTTCTAAAAAAATTTATGCTATACAGCTTTTAGTTTATGCGTTCATCCTCAGTCAATTTAATAGATGAACTCTCATTTGCCCAGCCATTTATAGCTTTTGTGTACATGTTAGCGACTGTATTTGGCACCCACATAGAGAAACACATCTGCCAGATATGTACCGCCAGGGGGCGCTCCATCACCCATTTATTGCGAACAGAAAGGTAGTAAATTTATTTCCTGGTTCGTTCATAAAACTACAGTTAAATTCAGCATCAGCTACAGCAGCCCGTTATGTTCCGTCTATCCACTCCACCTGTATGCATACACTTGCTGCGCACTTCACCGCCATTTGCTCTGAACCAGGCACTAGGCAGCAGCACTAGGAGGAGAAAGGCTGGTGTATTCCATGCATGGCATCAGTTATTTTAAAGATGCCTATTGGTCCCCAGAAAACCAATAAAAACCCGGACATTATCATCAATCAATGAAATTCCCCCAGACTGAATTTGAAAATTGAATGTTATTTCTGCTAGAAATGAGCAATTGTCAACAACTCATAGGCGGAAGTGAAAGTGTTGCACAACATTAATAGTCACCCGGCTGGAACAAGCTGTTCATTTACTTTACGGAAAATAGTAAAATATAAATGAACAAAGCTTCAAGGCAGATAATTTGCCTCGAGGTATTTTAGAATCGCAGTACTCAAGTCATTTGAGGAATCGTTACATTCTTATCTATATAAAATGAAGCAAACCTTAACAAAAAAGTGAAGATTTTCATCCACAGAGAAGAGAAATCCTTTGTGACTGCAAAGGACAGGGAAAAAATCATACTGAAAACAACAATGCCAAACTTGCTCAGAAGGTATTGGGAACACTAAGATTACTAATATTTATTTAACTGCCATGTTGTATTAAACCACATGTGTCAAACTCAAGGCCCGCGGGCCACATGTGGCCCGCTACGTCATTTTATGTGGCCCTCTCCCCCCACCACCGTTTTACAGCCCCATTGATTGACTTAAAAATAGGTTTTGAGCACGAATTGACTACAAACTACATCTCCCATAATGCCTTCTGATTCTTACCAACCAACATTACGGCTTCTCGCCACTAGAGTGCAGCAGAGTCACCTCAAGCTGATTATTAATTTTCCCAGCGAATAAAACTGAAACATCGACAAGCTAACAAGCTAAAGAGCGAAGTCCCGTGATGTTTCAATCGAGGACTTTTACCGTCTACTGCCCCCTGATTTGATGCCACAGCTTCGACTCCATGCAGCTCGTGTTTTGTCCATGTTTGGAAGCACCTATCTGTGCGAACGGATGTTTTCAATAATGAATTTTAACAAGACCAAGCACAGATCGCGCATTACTGACGAAAACCTACACGCCGTTTTGCGGATTGCCACAGAATAGAACTAAAACCAGACATCGACGAACTGACCAGGGGAAAACGGTGCCAGACATCCGGCCAGAAAACATTGGTAAGCACAAACAAACTAAATTTAAATAGAATGAATGTAAAACCAAAACTCAGTATACTGTAATATGCATATAGTTTATTGATTTTGCTTGTGTTTTGTTTTGTGTTTATTTACAGAACACAATGAGGATGTGTGTGAGTTGGTGACAGGGTGAAGAGGGATCAGCTTTGTGTTCAAGGACAGGCAACATCACCTCATTGTTTTGTTCTTATGTGAAATGCATGTTCGTTGTGTAATAAATAACGAAAAAGTTTTGTGAATGACGTTGAGAGTTAATATCAAAACTTGTTTTTTATTATTTGCCTGCTTATCTTCAAAGCAGACAAAGATTAATTTTCCCAGCGAATAAAACTGAAACATCGACAAGCTAACAAGCTAAAGAGCGAAGTTTAGCTGAGAAGTTTAAAAATACTGAGCATATGTTTAAACTGCTCAGTTTAAAAATATTGTAATTTTTAAACTGAGCAGTAATTTTACATCCATGCAAACTCAAATGTAATATTTAAAACTTGAATACATAAAATCAGTTATTTAACAATATGAGGTGGTGTTTAATTTATTTTTAACATTGCATTTTCATACATTTATGCTAGGGTTGCCCAAGTCTAGTTTTCCAGACCTATCACTCTGCAACTTTAGATGCGTTCCTTCTCTAACACACCTGGATCATTGACTCATTCATAGGCCTCTACAGAACTGAGTTGCTGCTAATGAGGGAAGTCAACTTTTTGTCTGGGGTATGTTTTAGCAGGGACACATCTAAAAGTTGCCGTCTGGAGGACTGCACTTGGGCATTCCTGATTTATACCGTCAATGTGGCCCATTGAGGGTGGCCAATATGCTGAAGTGGCCCTTGGTGAAATTGAGTTTGACACCCCTGTATTAAACAATCCAAGTCAAAAAAAGAAACGTTTTGTTGCATTTATTCTAACTTAAGTATAATAAATTGTTCTACCCCAAACAAACAAAAAAGGTTAGCAAATGTTTATCTAAGTAAATTAATCAACATTGAAATCTGTTTAATAATTGTTGCACCCTTTTTTCTGAATTTTTGGTTGACATTATATTGTTTTTTGGGACACTTAAGAATCATCTGGAAACAATTACCAAACATATGTGTAAACAACCCCAGGTTAAGCTCCTTTATTTGTTATATTCCCTTTTGGCGCTTATTGTCTTTATTTCGTTTTGTTTTGTGTAGTATATGGTTGACTTCCGGTTTTTGATTTGATGCTTTTATTTTGATGAGAGAGCTTCCGCTGTTTATGTTTTGGATCGGCAGCTTGGCAACAGAAGGAACGGAAGACAAGTTACAACAGTGTTATAAAAATGTATCTTGTTATTAGAGGCCCCCTTGATAGAGGCACAAGGTATGTTTATTTGGTAAACAAAGATATTTCTAATATTGATTGGTTGGAATTGTGAATTTGCTTTACTGTAATCAGATTAGGTATAGTTTTTGAATCCCTTGATATCTTTAGTGATGAACGTTATTATTAGTTTTCAAACGTTACGGTTGTAATAGCGTGGTTTGTAGCTTACACTGTCTTATTTTGTGTGTTTGTGCATGCAGCTCTTACTGTGAAACTCATGGTTTAATTCCAATAAATCCTGTCTGTTCATCAGTAAAGTCACAATCTTTAATTTTTCTGCTACAATATGAATATAAGAAGATTCATAATTCACAGAACAGAAATATTTTCAAGATGTGACTTTAGGATAGTTAGACAACAAATAAAGCAGTAGAAGTACAATAAATGTAAACATACCTTACAACAGACAGCCAGAGTATTGGAATCCTTATCATAGTATACTGAGCCAGGATTCCTTTCATCTGTGTGACAAATGAAAATTACATGTCAAAACTGCAGTAATTTACAATCACTCCCAATGCACATCCACAAAATCCAAAAAGCAGGAAGTGAATCATTGGGAGTCAAAATTGGAAATCAAAGAAGAAAGTGCTGATTTTCATTTAGAACAAGCACATGCTAGCAGCAGGCACGACAGAGAAATGTTTTCAAACTCATACTCCCTCATCACGGGAATCACATGAAGAAGTTCATATGATGCCGTTTTTAAGTTGAAGGCTATCGATCTGGCAGTACAGATCGATAGCCGCTGCACGTAAGCTCTGTGTGAATTAATCCATGGTTCGGCATTGGAGATGCAGGGTTGCGTCCTTAATAGCAGATTTATTAACAACGCAGCCTTCTGCTGCAGCCTTCTGCTGCAGCCCTGCATTGCGTCCTTGTGGAAAATCGAGAGCGGCGGAGATACCAGTGGCTTATAGCCCGGTGTGGCTTATATACAGTATGTATGTTTGCAGTTATTTTAAAAAACTTTGTGGGTGCAGCTTATAGTGAGGTGCGCTCTAAAGTCCGGAAAATACGGTAAATTGTTACTAGGCAATTTTGCTTCAGAACAGACATCTTATGAAAAGGGATTTAGTCAAATACAATCATATGGTATAAGTTACCTGAAGTATAACATTTTCCAACAAAATCCAAAAGTTTTATAGTTTTTCCCATCCACACCGTCCTTAAAGGGATCTGAAGAGAAAAAAAGCATCATTGTAACAAAATTTAATGGTGACCCAATAAAATGCACTAAAATCATAAATTTCTTATTTTCTTACCCGGGATCCAATGGCACGGCACAAACAAGCAATTTGGTCACAGGTTTGTTCTTCCCAATTTATCCAACTCATAGATGTATTGATTTTTGGAGCTGTAAGAGTCAAGTACAATCTTTATCACAAAGGAAACCTAGTTCAGTGGATATAAATACTGTACACACCCCTGTTTGTGATAGGTTTTTGTGATGTAATAAAATGAGATGGTAATAAAGTTTCCACTTTTAACATAGAAACTGGAGCGATGGGTGTAGGGGCAGCTTAATCCGCAATCCCTGTAAGGTCTTAGGAATGAGAGGCTGATCTCTACATTCTCATATAAAATATATTTTTCAACCCCTGGATTACGTTCAAAGTCTTGTTATCCTGAGATATTTCAAACGTTATGCTGCCATATGCATAGGCTACTGGAGGAAAAACTGACTACACCTGGTCTGGCATTCCGTTTGGTTCTGATACCTTCCTAGAGGGGATATTGGCTAAGATAAAGTTGGCATTAACTGCTCCTTCTCTCTCTCCTGCTACTAATTTTTACTTACATGGACATCTAAAATAATCTTACATCAGTTCATCTGATTATTCTTGTGCATTCTGCTCTTTCTGCTCATATCCCTAGTCGGTTATGGCAGATGGCCGCTTGTACTGAGTCCAGTTCTGCTGGAGATTTCTTCCTGTTCAAAGGGAATTTTCCCCTCTCCACTTATGCTACATGTGTGCTCGATATGAGAGACCTGTGTAAAGTCAAAGACAACTCAAGTGATTGTTGTTACATCATTGTCCAGGAGGGGAGAATGCTGGAAGTCAATGACTTGCTGCAATCTGTTGGGTTTCCTTAGATATAAACTTTTTTGAATAATTAATTGAGCGTACTGTACTTATTTATAGCTAGGATCAATTGGAATGTATGTGCGATTAAATTGAAATAGTTTTTGTAAAGTGCCTTGTTGTGAATCGCCACTATTTAAATAAACTGAATTGAAAATTGAATTAACTGGTGTTTCAGAATGTATATTTGTGATTACTTGAACAACCTGAAACACATGATTGATATTGTCAGAGCCAGGCTCTAGCTACAGTATGGGAAAGGGGAAAAAATACCAGCAGCTAAAGGCCTCAAAATACTAAGGATTCCATCTTTGGGATGCATATTAAAACAGGCTTTCTACAATTTCAGTCAGTTAAACTTGTTAATTTTGAATTCTACTGTACGCACTTATATCTTCATCTGACTATGTGAAGGAATAGTACTGAAATTTACTGGATTGTAATTACCTGAATATGAACTGGACATTGCCTTTCAAAGAGTTATTGGGATGCATAAGGCTTCTTGTATTTAGTAAAGATGTCCAAAAAAATTTGCAGCAAAAAAAACAAAACACTTAAATGCTATTGCTGAAATGAAAAGAATTTAAAAAGCTTTAAGCCCAGTTCACACTTCACGATTTTTTGCCCCGATTTCCCCCTTATGACAATCTTAGAACGTTCTGCATTCTAAGATTGTCGCTTGTGATAATCACAACCAATTATCCTGCAGTGCGTGGTGTGTTACGACTGATCGGTCCAGTCGGTAGAACATCTGAAATCGGACATATTCAACATGTTGGATTATCGCAGGCTGTGGGGTTTTCCCTGACTGGTAGTGAGAACGCAGCTTGTTGAATGTGACAGGTAGCCAATCAGAAAGCACGGATTCCCCTCGTACTTTCCCCTCAGAAAGCACTGAGAGGAACCCCAAACAGCTCATGTGGCGCAACCTAGAGTCCAGCGGACATCAGAGATGATATGTGGAAACAATATTAATATTTATTCAACATTTTATGCAAAGAATACCCACAGAAATGACAAGGAGAGGAGTTGGAGCGAAATTGCTACCGCGGTTGATTCTGGTAATTTTTCAGCTGTTCATTGTTAACGTGACATAAATAGGTTATAACATTAAGGTTATTCATTCAGTCAGGGCTTGACGCTTACAGAATGTAATTGTCACTCGTAAAACATTGATTAATGCCTGGTTTTAAAATTAGTTTACTGGACTTGTAGCCATTATTTTGTGCATATTGTTATCAAGGTAATTGTAAACATTAAAACAGCAAATACTAATTAACCGATGAATCTTAAAGAAACAACAGAACAGAAAATAATCTAAACACACAAATGGTATAGACAAAGAAAACGTAACTTTTAATAAAAATAGAACCGCCGGTTGCCCCGTCTCCACGCTTTTATCCAACGCCTTTTCTTTTTGTTACATCTTTTATGTTTAAAATAAGCTCAAAAACTGTCGCTATTGCTTCTATGTTGTCGGCCATGTTTGTTTACTCTAAATTCACGTGTTATAGGGGGCTTTTCCTGTATTTTCGGTCTGGAATCTGAATGTTGGTGAGAAACCAGTTCGTGTGTGGTGTGTTGCTCTTGCTGTGAAGCTGGCTGAACACCACACAGTGCATGATCGGCCCGATCAAACGATTTTGGTTGGCTAGTGTGTGGTCTCTGAGGTTTTGAAAATTGGCCGACGATTGGCCGACAATTCTAAAATCGTGTAGTGTGAACTGGGCTTTACTTAACATGGCAATTCTGGTAAAAACTTCCAGAATTGCCATCCAAGCTTCATCAGGGTCATTTGTTCTTGTAGTGCACACTCCTGCCTTGGGATTACATTTGTTTTAAATTGGTGCTAAATTTGTATTATAAAACAGTTGAACAGAACTGAACATTTTACAAGAGATTTCATTTGTTCTGTGGAATTTCTGGCAATAAATTTGTTTGAACAAAGCTGATTTGGCATCACAGGCCTTGACATTTTTCACAGCATAATACACCAATTCCTCAATCTATATCTTGTGGAGCAAATGGATGCAGTTACCGGAGAGGCCTGCAACTCCAATCCTCAAGGGCCAGTATCCTGCAACTTTTTGACGCATACCTGCTCCAACAGAACTGAATTACAAGACTGTTGACTCATAGAGACACTTTGAGCCTCTTTGACTTAACTCAAAGTGGCATGTCAGCAACTTTGAGTCCAGGGGTCTCATTTATAAAACTGGCAAACGCACCAAATGGGGCATGAAAGCTGTGTGGTCATTTTCCACACAAAAGTTGTGATCAATAAAAAAAACTTCCAGAGAAAATATGCGGTCCCTCACACAAACTCCAAAAGGTATATTTTTGTTGAAGGAGGTATAACCATAGATTTACTTTATAATAACCAGCAGTTTCCATGCATTTTGCCAGTGAGCCGTAGTTATAGATTTTCAAAAACAAAAAGGTCTATAACTGAAATTAAATCTTAAATTAAAGTCTGCACAACATATCATCATTTTGGTGAGGATGGCAGGGTGATGTGGGCCATACATCAACACATTAAGGGCCTGATCTACAAAGATTCCTAAATAAGAACCAGCAAATTGGGCAATATGTTTCATATTTTTAGAGGGCTTCGCACACTGAAGTTCCAAAAGTGTTAAAAATCTTCTCATAAGCGATCTTAACCATAGCAATGGAAATACTGAGGGATTATTTGTTTGTAAGCACGATGGATACACATGCAACATGACTGCAGAAAGAGTCAGCGTGCCTTTAAACTGTCACCGGTTACCATGGTTACTTGCAGTTGTGTGGGAGTTGTAGCTTATTTGTAAATACTGTAGCTATGTAAATAATAAATAGTAACTTTGATTCTGCAGCCAAAAGTATACTTGGTGTACAGGAACAGTGTGATGTCAACTGATGACCCCTCTATGCTATATAAGATTATAACAAAAATATTATACCGTTACCAGAAGTAGAAAAATCAAACTCAAGACTTGGAAATAGGAGGAATAGGAAGGCTGGATACTGACTGCCATGCTCAGAATATTCACGTGTAGAACTTCAATCATCTATTTATTATTTTTCATCAGTTTACCTAGCTTCTTCCTCCAAAACTGTAGATAAATCGCTCAAGACTTAGCTGAAATCCTTATAACTTCCTCCCCATCTGCGTATTCATCCTTATTTGTTTTACTTGCCCTGTTTACGTCACAAGACGGCACTGCTGTTTGCCCCAGTTACTCCAGACGAAAACAGCGACACTGCATTTATACACTCACTGGCCATTTTATTAGGTACACCTTGCTAGTACAGGGTTGGACAGGGTCAGAACTGCCTTAATCCTTCGTAGCATAGATTCAAGAAAGTACTGGAAACATTCCTCAGAGTCTGGATCATATTGACATGATAGCATCACGCAGTTGCTGCAAATTTTTTGGCTGCACATCCATGATGGAAATGTCTTGTTCTACCACCCAAAAGTACTCTATTGAATTGAGTACAGTCACCAGATGACTGTGGAGGCCATTGGATTACAGTGAACTCACTGTCATGTTCAAGAAACCAGTCTGAGATGATTTGCGCTTTATGACATGGCATGTTATCCTGCTGGAAGTAACCATCAGAAGATGGCTACACTGTGGTCATAAGGGATGGACATGGTCAGCAACAATACTCAGGTAGACTGTGGCGTTGACACGATGCCCAGTTGGTACTAATGGACCCAAAGTCTTCCAGGAAAACATCCCCCACACCATTGCACCACCACCAGCAGCCTGAAGCATTGGTACCATGCAGAATGGATCCATACTTTTATGTTGTTGACGCCAAATTCTGACCCTTCTATCCGAATGTCGCAGCAGAAATCAAGACTCATCAAACCAGCCCGTCTGGCACCAACAACCATGCCATGTTCAAAGTCACTTAAATCCCATTTTTTCTGAGTTGTTGCACTGAGTTGTTGCCATATGATTGGCTGATTCAACATTTGTGTCAATGAGCATTTGGTCAGGTGTACCTAATAAAGTGGTCAGTGAGTGTAATAGTCTCTCAGAAATATTTATTATTAAAAGTTTTTGTGTACACAGAATGATAGCAAAATAATTCATCTTTTTAAATCATGGAAGTGGTTTTATCGTGTGAGTGACATTTAAAGTTGTGGACACTTCCACATCCTGAAGTTGGAAAATTTTAAATTTAGACTTTTCTTCCAGTTTAAACAGGTTGATATTTTAGTTAAAACGAACAGGTTGTGGGTCATATATATATAGCTGTAAAAGAAATTAAATGATTTATCATTGTCTCATCTTTTACATAATAGCACTACGATTTTACTGTGTTTTTACATTTTTTACAACAACTATATATTCGATGGTGTCCATGGAGTGTAGATACACATACCAAATGTTACACCCTTCAGTTCCTGCTCCCGTTTATTTGCAATTTTTTCAGGAAGCTTCATCAACGTATTAAGCAACTGAAAGATAAAAAGTAGAACTACGATGTCAATATTTTTGTTAAGAAAAATGACTGCATGCATACATGCTGCATCAACTTACAAGATGTGCTCCTTTGGTGGCCAGGGCAGCTCCAAGATCTTCAGCAGTACAGTTTTTTGGAACTTGATGGATCTCCTGATTTAGAATGGGCCCAACATCAAACCTTAAAGATTAATACATTTGTGTTAGCACTTTTAGCAATTACAATTACTTTTGACTGCTGACTGCTTATTTGTAAGTGTTCTCACGGGATGATGACAACACCACATGCTACTGAAACTTGTTGGCTTCTCTTTTTACAGGATATGATGGAGTAACTTTTGATTTACTGCATCCAACATATGTGGGAAGTTGGTTGGAAAAAGCAGTTGTTTTGAGAAAACTGATGTTTAGATTTGTTAGGGCCAACTGCAAAACCTAGCATTTAACTTACCCAAGAACTGCAGTTTTCAGTCTGTGAATATAATTAATAGGGGGAGATAACTAAAAAGGTTTTCCTTTGGTTTACTTGTTGGGAAGTATCTGGATGACCGTGACTCCTGTCACAGTGTCACCATGCATGACAGTGTGGAACACAGGTGCTGGACCTCTCCACCTTGGAAGCAGACTCGGGTGAACATTCAAAATCCCACTGAATCAAAATGGCATGCAGAAAAGAAAAAAGAAATTAAGATTTGACAACATGTCTTACAATATCATCTGACAACATGACATAATGAAATAAAATACTGTTTGCCCCTTCATCATTTCCTATTCTTTTGAATTAATATGAGTTGCAACAACATTTAATTTCCCTTCAGGATTATTAATGCAATTAGGAAACATGGTGGAACTGTGCATCTGTTGAGTTTATCATACAAACTACTTCACAGTCCAATGTTCGTAAGCATGATTGTTAATGGTTTAAGGGAGTCGCATTGTTGCGATGACATGCTGAAGGCAGCATGTCAGAGAGTAGGAGCCTCAGAGAGAGATAGAAGCCAATTTCAAGGCATCAAATTGCATAGTCAACTTTCTATTAAGTTATGTTTAATAGGGTTAATATAATAATTTTAAATATAATAATATTTTTTATAACAATTAATTTTAATGTACTTGATTGTGCTATAAAATGACAATATGTTCCTGAAAACTATATAATGCCTCTTAGGGTATATTAAGGTACCTACAGGGGCACTTCTTTTTTCTTTCTTTTATAATAGGTAATGTCAGTACAGTCATACTGTGAGAAGTTCCACAACATGGCTCTTTCAGGGTAAAAAAAATTGCTAGATGGGTTCAAACATGGTTAATCATGAATACTCAATACTAATGCTAAATACTGACAAGGGAAACTTGTCAATGAGTCCACGATGGAGCAAACGGCCAAAAGACACAACCACTCCAACATCAAACTGTCCCTCTACAATGTGAGGAGGCCAGTTGTGAAGTGCCAGCTGGTTCTGTTGAGCAAATATCTTCACAGGCAGATCACCAGGCAATGTAACAACTTCAAGCTTCTCCACGATCCCTTCATTTGAATTCCTGAGAAAAAAGATTAAAGGCAGAGAACAGGAGTATTTGAACTTTACATTAGTTGAAATTAATTTATTTTACTGTATACCAAACAGCTTAAAAGAAAACTGAGATAGTGCATGTTTTTTGTAGAGCAAAAGCTGCCATATAGCAAAAAGATCTGAACATGGGATTGGGCAGGGTATTGCTTCTTAAGATATGCATTACATCTTCATCTGACTGAAGGTCAGGCCCTGGACAGGTCGCCAGTCTGTCGCAGATTAGTTTAATTTAACAAAACCAAATAAAAAGGAGATCTCAGTTTCCATTTGTCAAATTCCTAAAGCTCACCCTCACAAAAAGGTAAAAAATGTTTTGCGTGACTTTCTTTTTTGCAGTTTTGTTTTTAAGTCATGTTAACAGTTTTTAATTTTTTTTACTGAGTCTTTGTATTAAATATAACAAGTGAAATGCTTTTCTTGAACTAATCAAATGTTTAACTACACAATCTACAGGATAAAAGTTGCTCTTGATTTTTTCATGTGCAGCATCCTAAAGCAAACTAATCATAAATGCAGTGATTCTTGAGATTATGGACAGAATGGGTTTAAATTTTCAAAAGAAATAAGTAATTATTTATCAAGCTTATGTATTCAAATATGACAAATAATGTTTTGGAAATGTGAAGATGATAAGGTGCAGGCTCCCAGTAGCAATTTTTTTTTGGAAAATTAAATTTTTTATGGACCTGACTCAGAACTTTGTCATCACCATCTGACAAAAATAAATGTAAATTTTTTAATAAAATATCTATTAATGATATTTTTAATCAGTCTTATAGACAAATGCTTCTTAAGAAACAAAAGAAATATTATTTAAAACAAAAAATTAAAAAAATTCCATTTGATGGGGCGACTGTGGCACTAAGGTAGAGTAGTCGTCTTGCGATCGGAAGGTTGTAGGTTCGATTCCAGCTTCCTCCTGCCACAGGTCGATGTGCCTCTGGGCAAGGCACTTAACCCCAAATTGCCTACTGCGTATCGGTGTATAAATGTGTGTGTGTTTGTGAGTGCGACTGGGTGAATGTGACTCTAGTGTAAAGCGCGTATAGTGGTCAAAATGACTGGAAAAGTACTATATAAGTTCAGTCCATTTACCATTTCCATTTAATCAGCTTTTACTGACAGTTCCTCGGACCCGACTTAGGAGGAAAGGAGATCGGGCTTTTTCTGTTGTTGGTCCTACTCTATGGAACAATCTTCCTTTCCAAATTAGATCTGCCCACAGCTTGGATCATTTTAAATCGCTTCTCAAAACCCATTTTTATTCTTTGGCATTTATTTGAAGTAGTGTTTTGATACTCTGTTTTATTAATTTGTGTTATTGTCATTCTTGTACAGCCCTTTGGTGCAGTTTTATACCTGTTTTTAAAGTGCTATATAAATAAATTTGACATTGACATTGACATACTATGTGGTAGAAAATCTATATATATGTGTTGTGGATAGGTGAGGGGCGGGATCACGTGGTGTTATTAGTGATTGTAGATCACCTGTTGCGGAGCTAGTGACTTTAGTGAGTGGGTGATGGGGGAGGTTTACTTTTTGCTGACCGCCTTATGCCAATATGGTTTTTTGTCCTTGATCACTGTTTAAACCTGCGGATCCGGTTTTAATGCTCTTTTTGGACACTGTTCTTGAATATTGACAACATAGACAAAATAAAGCCATCTTAACTGCATCCTGGAATGGCGTTTTTGATCAGCTGGCGCGTCAACAAGGATTCCCCTATTCAGCTGCTCGGCGACTTTGTTTGACAGTCGCTAAAAATATGAAAGATTTGTGGAATAAACAAATCTGGTCAATTACTCATTTACTGGATGGAAATGGTGATATTTTCAGTTTGGAGGAATTTAACAGGAAGTATGGAACTGATTGTTCACTAACAAATTATAAGAAAGTTTTATATAGTATCCCTAATGTCCTCATTCTGTCAGTTAAAAACAATTTACCTAATTTCTCTATCTCAAGACTCCATAAGATTCAAGTTGAGTATGTGGACATTAGAGATAATAAATGCAGCAACGGGTTTTTGAATCAGTATTCTATAAATAATATGTACGCAGGAAGAATGAAAAGCACAGTTCTCTTACAAGATTTTAACAAATCTATGATAGTCAAAATGAGGACAAATTGATCCTAAATATAAAGAATTACATTTTAAAATAATAAATAACATATATCCTTCACATGACTTAAGAGAGAGATTTAATTTTAATGTTGAGAATTGTGGTTTTTGTACAACTCAAATGGAAACAACTAAACATTTGTTTTACGAATGTAAAGAAGTATTAATCTTATGAGGTCAACTTCGTAACTTTCTGTCTTCTAAAGCAATAAATGTGGATTTTATTTCTTTACAAAACATTCAGTTCGGTTTATCTATCAAAGAAAAAAATTTGGAATTGTTAGTCAATGTTCTAATTATTGTAACAAAATATTATATATATATATATATATATATATATATATATATATATATATAAATGTCACTATGCAAAATGCTCAATCTCAATCTCTGCTCTCAAAAATGAATTTTCCTTTTTTAAAAGATGTCTGAGAAAGATTTAGAATTTAAACGCAATAAAAATGTAGGAGTTAACGGAAGATTTTCAGTTAGTAGCCCCCTCCTATTAATTTAACCTTTTTGTTATTTTTTTTTTATCATTATTGTTTTTTTCCACTAATTTTAGTACTTAGTTCTAGCCTCTGTATCCAATTGGATCTTTTAACAGCAGGAGTTGTGATATTTGTTTTTTGTAATGTTTGTTATTGACGTATTGTTTGAGATTGTCATTGTTATTCTTGTATATTCAATAATAACAATTTTTAAAATGTCTGACGGTGTTGACAAAAACCAGGGACACAATTTCAATTGTTGGAAAATATGTAAAAATTATTTTTAATTCAACTTATTGATACTTTTATAATTATTTATTTAAATATTTGTACTTAATTGTCATAATATATTATTTTAGTATTTCTTTAATTGTTTTAAACTATTACAATGTTTTGAGTTCTGCTCCTGGACAAGGGCTTCTACAGACACTATCCACCTACTACATAGGTTAAAATAAAAAATATTCAGCAAACACCATGAAAACATATATTGTTGTGCTGACATTACCTAGATTAGCTTAGTTAATTATTTGAAGAAATTATATTTTGTGTATATTTTTATTCAAATTCTGTGCTTTATCCAGAGAACATGTTTTGTCCCTAATCTCAAGAATCACTGCATGTGGATTTCTGTAAACTCTGAACTGAGACTGATAAACTCAAACTTTAGATTATAATCCGAGTCTCTGGGGAAAATCGAGGATGTTTCAGATTAATTAACTTTTTCTCTGCTTTATTCTGTACTTAAACTTGTTCTTTAGTTCTTAATTAATTTTGTTGTTTGTGAGAAAAGAAACCCTAGTGTGCGACAGACTGGCGACCTGTCCAAGGCGTACCCCGCCTCTCGCCCGGAACGTTAGCTGGAGATAGGCACCAGCACCCCTGGCGACCCCTCTAAGGGACAAGGGTGTACAGAAAATGAATGGATGGATGGATGGAAAACCTAGTGTTCAGGATTTTGATTTTTCTTCTATCTCTTTAAGTCTCTTCTTAATCTGCTGACACGCACACGCCACAGTTTACATAACCATGTTTATGTATGAATGCCGCTAGTCATACATAAACAGACTGAAACTGATTAGACTACCCTTGGAGGGTAGAGATTGCAGAGAAGAATAAAAGCTAAATACGCGCTAGTCTTTGCCTCACTTGGTGTCATCCCTAACGTGTGCCAAGTGTGGCCCAGCGCTGCGACGGTGAATATCACTCTGTATCTGTTCCTATTGTATCATTGTAACACATTTGAAACATCATCCTTGTCATTAAATCCTGTTATAAACTTCTTAAAAATCTCATTATTTAAAAGGTGAAACTTAAGGGGTTCATGCTCGGGACTCGAAACTGGTAAAATCGAACCTGGTTGTTGCACAAAGAGCAAAACGTTTGACTCACAACACTAGAGAGGTCGTGAAAACTGCAAGTTCGCAATGACCAGCTCAAGGTAACCAGGAACAGATTCAGTGTAGAGCTTCGAGACTTCCGGTACCTGCAAAGATTCAGTAGTTTGAGAGACTCCACAGCAAACTGGTCAGTACCGAAGAACAGGAGCCTCCAGGACAGCCTTGGTGGTCCTGGTTTACGGGTAGACTGCGTGCGGACATTGGTGCTGGGGCTGAACTTCAGCACATTCAAAACATAGTTGAGGGTTTTCAGGAAAATTCTATCGGTTTTTCTGTTCATCCACATGGTAAAACAGTTTTTTCCGCACACCATGTATCCAACTTGCCGGTCCTGCTCAGAATCCGTCCTTATTAACCCCGCTCTGAGCAAAGCAGCGCCATGTCTTTTAGAAGGCTCCTTCTTCCTCCTATTCGGGCAGTATACATCCAGATATTATTGTATTATCGCCGCCTACAGGATGTGACAAGCATGCTCTTCTAATGTATGAATAAATTCTGGTTTGCAGACAGTGAAGGTAATTTGAATCAATGAACATTGATTAAGTTTTAAAACGCATCACGCTTTGTGGGTTTGGTGCTTTATTTTCTAAACATTTCAATCTATATGTCAAGGACCACAAGTTAAGAAATTAAAGTTCTCATAAAATTAAATTAATCCATGATAAACAGAGTTATCATAAATGTACTCAATTACATTTCCTTGAGTAACTTTTAAAAAAAGGAACTTTTAGGAGTATTTTTCCTATGCTGTCCTTTTTACTTTTACTTGAATAATTTTATTATGAAGTATTGCTACTTTTACTTGAGTAAAATTTCTGGATTCTGTACCAACTGAATGAAAAACAAGCATGTTTTCACCAAAAATTCACCAAAGACACACACCTGAAGTTTTTATTAAAGTTTATTTTTCCAAATAAACTTATTTGGAAAACAATATTTTTGCCTGATTAGCTCCACTGAGATCTAGAATCATAAAACTAAGATATCAAGGCAAAGAAAACTCAGTAGCTGCTGGTAGGCCTCAAACATTCAGGGGGCCCTATAAATGCCTGAATTGTAACACAGACCATATATATATATATATATATATATCAAACTTTAGCATTCATTTATTGAGAATGACAATGCTATTACATTTTATTTAATGCTTTTCAGGAGAGTTAAAATAATTAGAAAGTTTACTTTGTAAAAGTGCAAAGAATCATTGATAGTTTGACCATAGCTACAATCTAATGCTGTGTGTATTCTTTATATTTACAGACAATAAGTGAGTATTACTTATTCACAAATACATCACAGCAAATAACAGTCAATCGGTGATTGATTTTAAGCTGGCCAATTAATCTAGAATCCCTCTCACAGACTTCACTACATCCTACCTGTGGAAGTTTTGTTTCGTCAGTTTTATTTTGTTGAAGATTAAGATAAGCTTTATTTAATTTATTTAATACCTGGCCTTCCTTAAGCTGCTGTCTTACTTCATGTTTTAAGTTTACATCACAGGTAACATGTAAACATATTTACAAATGACTTTAGTTTGCCATCTACAATGTTGTTATTGTACTGTACACTGTAAACAAGCAAAAGGATGAATGTGGTGGCTGCTGTGCCAGTAAGCCAGCAAGCTGGCAGTAGAGAGGAAGGAGGTGTCGGACAGCAGTGACTCTGAGAGCTGGTTCTCTGACACCAGAGAGGTTTCTGTGTCTCAAACTAGCAGTAAGATACCCTGCAGAATCTTTTAGAACATTTTTATAGCAAACTAAAGGATTGAGGGGAATAAAAATCGAAAGTTATTTTACTAATTTAAGATTATTTTATTTCTCAACAAGATATCACATCAGGAACAAAGAGGTATCAGGTTTTACAGATCAGGAAGTTTTTAGATTAAAGAAAATAATGTCCAAAGCAAGAAAACAATTTTGATTAAAATGATGCACAGTGGCACTTTAATATTTTTTATAAGTTTTTGGTATATTGTTTTTAGCTTCTTACCCAATATGGATTCTTTTAAAATAGCATCTTTGAATCTTAGCGGGGCAAGGGAGGCTGTAAAACGTGCTTTAATTTACCAAACATTGAACCAAAAGAGAATTGACGTCATTTACCTACAAGAAGCTCAGTGATGATTTAACTGAAACAGACTGGGGTAGAGAGTGGAGGGGGGAGATCATTTTAAGTCATGGCACCTCCCAGAGTGCAGGAGTGGGCATCCTAGTAATTATACTAGGATTAATGATATATTGGATCACATAGATTTTAGAATTAGTAAAACAATAACGTAGATGATGGGGCTTTATGAGTGAGAGGAGGCAATATTAGTAATTTAAAAAATAGAATGCAATCAGCAATTAATACGGTTGAAAGATGGTCACATGAATGGGGGTTTCATTTGTCTGTTGAGAAGACACAAGTAATATGTTTTTCAAGAAAAAGGGTTTGTCCTACAGTAGATCTTAGATTATATGGGCAAAAATTGAAGCAGGTAAATATCGTAAGGTACCTAGGTGTATACATACTTCTGCATATGTATCATTTAAGATACATATGCAGAAGATTATTGATAAATGTATAAAAGGTACTAATATTTTTAGATGTTTGTCAGTGAATGATCGGGGGGCATCACGCACATCTTTGAAAAGAATGTATGATGTTTTAATTTGTTCTGTGTTGGACTATGGATGTATTGTTTAGTCAGCTGCTAATTCTTTATTATTAGATTTAGATAGAATCCAAACTAAAGCGCTTAGGATATGTTGTGGTGTTTTTAAAACATCTCCAATTCCTGCTCTTCAGGTGATTACTAGAGAAATGCCACTGGACTTAAAGCGGATGAAACTGTCAGCAAAGTATTGGTTAAATATACAAGGGCATGGGGAAAATCACCCTACTAAACAGGTACTCAGAGAATGTTGAAAATATGGTCATAACATTAGGAGTTTTGGATGGAAGGGGAGTTTCTATGCAGATTATTTGGGGATAAATAATATAGCATGCTGTAAAACTGCAATTAAATCTAAAATTGCTCCATGGTTATTTGCCATTTGACAAATGTCAATAGTAAATTTAGAAATAAACAAACAAAAACATAGAACAGTCCTGTGGAGGTTTTTTATCAAATTATTCAGCAGTATTTAGAAATAATGTATAAAAATATAACACAAATATATACAGATGCATCAAAAGAGGAAAATGGTAAAACAGGAGTAACAGTATATATTCCTATGTAGGAATATGTAGAGTTTTTCTGTGTGTTTATTTTGGTTTCTGTGTTTTTGTGGAGTCTCTGTGTCTACCCTTTGATTAGTTACACCTGTCTCTGGTTTCCCCTGATTGTCTCCCTGTGTATTTAAACCCACTTGTGTTCCTTGTTCTTTGTTGGGTCCTAGTCTTGTCAAGCTGTCTACTCGTCTTGCCAGCTGTCATGTCTAGCCCTGTCCATTGTGTCAACAGTTGCTACTAGTGATGGCCAAATGAAGCCTCGTGAAGCAATGAAGCTTCCCGGCCCATTGCTTTGCCCAAAGGTTCATTACTCAATGCTTCATTCATTTCTCTCTAGTGACATCTGCTGTTGAAACTGTGGCAGCCTTGTCACTCAGATAGACATACTTAAAAAAATTAGTAAATGCAATATTGTCACAAAGTTTTTGTCAAACTTTTGTTTAGTAACAAGAGTCAATTAAATCCTATTTAACTAATTTTTTATATTTTTTTAGTTATTGAAATTATTTGTAGCCAATCCTGGTGTATGTTAACTGTCAGTGGCTGTTTTCTTTTGTCATTGACTGATTTGACAATAGACATTTGTTTATTGTGCACTGTATTCAGAGTGCAGTGCTTGTTGGGGCAGACAGTATTCTTTGAGATTTGATTTGCCTCCTGAAAAACTAAAATTCTTCAAAAATTCTCTTTTTCTTGGATTTTTAATTAGCTCTCTGATCTAATCCCTTATATTTTTACTCCTCAGGCCAGAATTTTACTCTTCCTACAGCTTTAAGTCTGTTTCTGCTGAGCAAGACTGATATATCTTTGCAGAACAATTTCAAGTAGGTGAGAACTTTGGAGGTGAAGAGGTTAATTATTTTTGTTTAAGAATCTTGTGAGCGGTCATCTCAAAGTTTTCCCAGATGTCAGATTTTTTCTTCTTGCTGGCTCCATTTCAATCAAGTTAATTTGTGTAGTACATTTCAGCAACAATGCAGTCTCAACGTGTTTTACATAATAAAAAACACACAAATATAAAGTCATAAAATACTGTATACCATAATCAACAATTGAGAAAACTGGTAACAAACATTACATTTTGATGAGTGCCATCATCAAAATCGTTAATGCACATGAACTATAAAAGGTTCCTTTTATTTCGGCCACTGCTGAAGACAAATACTCATCTGATGCGCGATCAAATACAATAACTCATGCTATGAAGCAGCACGGCTCATGACGCTTTTATTTTGAAAGCCGACAAGCAAAATGAAGCAGTCACCTGACCCATGCAATGCGAGGCATTGTTTGTTGCCAGTCACGTGGTTTTCAGCAAGACGACACAAGAAGCTGGGCTTCATCTGACACGCCCCCTTTTTACTCGGTATGCGCCTAGATGCCTGGCTTCAGATGGCCCATCACTAGTGCTACCAGCAGATGAGCTTTAACCTTCCGCTCTTGTTGTGCTGCCTGGATTTTGGACTTTTGTATTTCTGGATTTGCCATTAAAATTCACTTGAAAAGAACAGATAATTTATAAACTTTTTCAGCAGAGATGTTGGCAATTATTTTGGCATTGCAATGGGTGGTGGAGGTGAAGCCCAGTAAGGTAGTTATCTGTTAATGTCTTGTTTAACTAGTATTGCTGGGTAGTGCCGACGACACCCAATTCAGATGGAGGGCCGGAAGTAAATCCACCACATTTACTTCTGTTGCTCCAGCATCAAAATGCCTAAAGTCATTGTCCTGCACGATTGTTCCAACCGTTCTAATAGAGAGAAAGATAAACGTTATTTTCATGTTTCGAAGGTATTTGGTCACAAGGGAGTTAATTTTAAAAAGCCTACCAAAAAAAAAGAGGAAAAAAGTGGATCAACAATCTACAGCTAAAAACAGGAGGTGCAGAAACCAACAATGCTATGCAGCGCCCACTTTCTAACAGGTAATGATCGCATCGTTTATATTGTATTTTCAGATATTTTATTGGACAGTTACTTAGAAAGCCAAGCATTCATATGTAAGGTAAGATATATTATTTTTATGGCCTAGCGTCCTCAGAGCATTAATGTTGTTAGCAGCTAGCTCAGTGCCGAGTCACGGACAGAAAATATGTTTATTCAGCGGGACTTTCATGCTACAAAAAAGAAGATTTATTTTTTTAAATTTTTAACAAAACATTTACAATTTATGAAATGTACAAAATACAATTAAATAAAACGCAAGACATCACATCATGACAAGTTTAAAAATAATTAAATAAGGTGCTTGTTAAATTTCAGTTTTCCTTGCATTGTTATATTGCACAATATCCCATTAATACCCCACAGCTGCAGAAAATTTTGCATGTTCCCAGTGACTCTGTGGAAGCAAAACTCCAGCTTCAGCCTGGCCTTGACATTGCACTTCCACAGAGCCACTGCATCGAGTTGAGGTCCAGTCTGGAGTCTGTCTCTACGAGATAAATAAATAGCCATTTTTGCTTCTGCAATTAAAAAATTTAAAATCTGACCCTTTGACTTATTGGCTTTGTTAAAACGCAGTCCATTAATAAAAATAGAACTGGTAAAAACAATGCCAAAACAGTTAAAAATACTCATCAATAAACTAAAAAAATGTTGTCAGTCTCCTACAATCAATAAAAACACTCTCAGACAAACCACAGAAAGGACACTCATTTAAAACCCCTGGACTAATAACTGATAAAAACGAGTTTGTCGCTATGGCACCATGTAGGATCCTCCATTGGAGATCGCCAGTCCATTTTTTTTATAGGAGGTTTGTAGAGGGTCCTTCCCTGAGGGGTTTGTCCTTCCAATCATCCCGCCCACACGCTCATGGCTCGATTCCGCAGAATTCTTTCATTCAGGATTTTAACGCAGTTTCTGAGGAGTATTTTTGGGCTCGTGTTCTGTAGGCTCATCTGTGAGTTTTTACTGAATAGCAGAGGACCACTGTCTTTTGTGAAGCTGGTATTCAGGGTCAAATCAGGGATCGGGTCTGTCGGGTCCGGTGAAGCCTCTCTTTCCTGAAGCAGCTGCAGGAGATGCCTCTCCTCAGCCATCAGTCTTTCTTTCACCAGGCCCAGGAAGCGCTGCACCAGTCTTGCAGACTGGACCCCAAGCAGAGAAGCAATGGCTCGGGTGTTGGCAAAGTCCGGTCCAGCTGTCTCCACCAGGTGACCCAAAGTTGTCATCTTGCACTTGCACAGCACCTCCAACAGTCCCGGTATTGTACCGCGACATACACCCAGTCTGGACCCACAGACCAAAGGGTCATTTAAAAGCCAATGCAGAGAGCTCTGCGCCTGCAAACAACATAGTTTTAAAAAGCCACAGGATTTAAAACACCCTGATAAAACTGAGGCAACCCCTTTAACTTTAAAAGACTAAAATCAGTTAAAAACAAAGTAGCATCCAAACCCAGAAAATTCACATGTCTGAGAATGCAGCTGGCCACATCCTTCCACACAGGAGATCCTGTCAGGTACTTTTGAAGGAACTGTAATCTAAATGTAGCTGTTCTACTAGCCAGGTGGACAAGGCCATGGCCCCCCTCCTCTCTTGGTAAAAACAAAACAGACTGTGGCACCCAGTGTAAACCATTCCAGAAGAAGTTTACCATCTCTGATTGTATTTATTTATTTTTCTCCCCTCCAGGGGTTCTTTTGTGGGCTCTAGGGTCCCTTATATGAAAGTAAGCTGACAGGAAAGAGGGAAGGAGAGGGGGGAAGACATGCGGCAAATATCGCCGGGTCTCGAACCCGCGACGGCCGTGTCGAGGACTCAAGGCCTCCAAACGTGGGTCGCGCTATCCCCTACGCTACCACAGCACGGCCCTCTGCTTGTATTTTTACAAGTAAACCAGATGGTGGGTTTAAAACGGAGCGTTTGTGCCACAGCTGTGATGCAATAAGATTATTTAAAATCAGCACCCTGCCTCGGTAGGATATTTGGGAGGGCAGCTGTAACCCTTCTTGCTTTTCACAACGCCAGTATAGTCTTGGTTGGTTGTTGTCACCTAGTGTGATATAAAATGAAATTCTCACAATGTGATTGACTGCATGCAAGTGGTCCAACAGCTCCACCAGCGCTCCTCAGAATTCTTTATTTTTCTTTTTTTTTCTTTTTTAGATGTGATCGTATAGTTTAACAATTCTTCAAAAACAAAACAAAACATTCTTATTCCAAAAATCAAACAGTAAAATAACAGACAACTGCTACAGCAGTTAACAGTTAACATTTAACAGTTACATTCACAAAACAATTTTTTTCTTTAAATATATATATACATTCATAAATTTACACTTTGAACCCACCTAGTGTGATATAAAATGAAATTCTCACAATGTGATTGACTGCATGCAAGTGGTCCAACAGCTGAAAAACAAAAGACACAGTTAACGTCGTGACTGAGCGGTCAGCCACAAACACCAACTGGCGCAGCTCCCACTCATAGGGTCATACTTTTCCAGCCCAACCACAAGAAAACTTTATAAATTATATTTGTAATTGTTAAATGATCTTACAGTATTTCGTTAATTGTTGAACTAGAAAAATATGGCCCCAAGTAAAAACAATAGCGAAGAGCTGCCTCTCTCGCACCTACCTCCACCAGCGCTCCTCAGAATTCTGGTGGGGGAAGCCGCGAGAGCGTCTGAAGGACCCGTTGCATGCAGTCACTCATCACACCACTAGGTGGCTCCAAACACATGGATACAACAATCTCATTACAAACACATACACACTATTATTATCAGTGTTGGGTAGTAACGGATTACATGTAACGACGTTACGTAATTTAATTACAAAAAAAGACTAACTGTAATTCGTTACAGTTACAATGAGAAAATATGTAATTCAGTTACAGTTACTTCCGAAAATATTAAGAATTACAAATTTAGTTACATTTAAAAAAAAATATGAACAAAAACCTTTGCGAAATATGTAATGATATTTTTATTTATATCGCCGTTTCCCGCTACGGCTCCTTGTCTCTATCATATCTGCCAGCCGCAATGCCACTGATGGTCCATCCTGTGCTGGCGGAGCCTCCTGGAGGAACAGCAAGCAGCGGACGGTTCCATTTCAGCTCAAGCAGCGCATCAAAAATGACAGCCTTCCAGCTCTTCAAATATAAGGAGCATTTCATTTACACATGTGAAAATGGCTCAAATTTAAACGTGCAGTGCAAGAAGAGTTTGCCGGCTATCAAGAACTTGTCCACGTCGAAGCAATCTATGTCAAACCTGAGGAAACATTTAGAGGTAAGTGCAACTCACTGATAGACGAAGCGTATTGTTTTACGAATATTTGACTGTTTGGTGTTGATGCATGACAAACGTTGGAATCTATTCTTTCCCATGAGACATTGTATGCAATGTGCCAGTGTTATGGTTTTCATGATGAACATAAAGTAAACTAGAAAATTCCTGAAGAAATGTAACTGGGGCCTGCCAAAGTGTGCCCGTCGGTTTGGACCCAGCGTTCTGATGCTAAAAATTAGCATCAATGCTAAGCTTAGCTAAATAGATGTCATTAGCTTGTGGAATTTTATAACTTGCTTCGCAAGTCAGTCACTACTCTCCTTATGCATTGCTATGGGCAGGCCCCAATTATTGCTACTTTGAACATATAATTATTAATTATAGTATATTTTTCTTCTATCTTTTTTTCTCTCTCTCTTTTCAGAGGAAGCATCCAGGCGTTCTTCTGAAAGGCACGTTTAGTCCATCTGATACTCGGGAAGTATCCACAGTGTCCACAGTTGTTTTGCTTGTGTGATTTTGGAAAACTATTGTTTTTCCCGTTTTGATTTTGAATGATATGTTGCAAACACTTCCATTTTTGTCAGCATTCCATTGACTGTTAAATGTTCAATGACTAACTTGACTACCCTTCGTCCATCTTAATTCTTGATGCACTGTATTGTGCCGTGTTTAATTTTACAAGCAAGGGTGTGCAAAGAAAAAATCAAGAAAAATAAAATGTGATGTAAAAGTCTTACTTTGCTTATTTATTACTAAACTAGAGCACTTCATTGTCATTGCACATGTATGAAGTAATGAAATGCAGTTTGGCATCTAATCAAGTGCAACGTGTGCAGATTGTACAGCTGCAGTATTTAGAGATAAAATGCAGTTATTCACAGCTAGGGTAAGGAAAGATGGTTGATCGATATGTGCAGCAGAATAAATAAATTACCCCTAGGGAAATGCATGTATGTGCAGAGCCACTGTAGATAGGGCTATACAGGTGTGAATTGAAGAGGAACACTGTACAAATGTTGGGATGGTACAGTAAGGTATGGATAGAGGGGAAGGAAAGGCTTGTCGAACGCTTCTACACACCCTAAAAGGAGCACACAGGCTACCGTTGATCTTCAGCACACTCTCAATGTCACTGTACAGTACCTGGATATTGGCAATAAGACCCTCGCTGAACCCAAACCCTCTCATGGTTTTTCCAGAGGAAGCCGTGTTCAACGCAGTCAAATGCCTTTTCTTGATCTAGTGAAATCAAGCCAGTTTGTAGACCCAATGAACCGGAGACCTCCAAAACGTCTTGAATTAGGTAGATGTTATCTACCATGGACTTGCTGGGGACGCATTGGGTCTGATCCCGGTGGATGACCTGCTCCATAGCCTTTCCTAGACTAGTGGCCAGGCCTTGAAGAGGATCTTATAGTTGGTGAAGAGGAGGGACACAGGGCGCCAGTTCTTAATGTCTTGCAGGTTCCCCTTTTTTCCGCCGGCTCCTCCGCAGAGGGCTCCTCCTCCTCCGCAGCGGGCCCCCCGTAGCCACTGCGGGCTCCTCCGCAGCGGCAGCCTCACCAGGTGGGTCCCCCACCTGCTCAGCAGCAGTGGGCTGCTGGTTCGCTGAACTCGGCAGGGCCGGCCCACCTCCTGCAGGGACACATTTTTGCAATGTGACCCTCCTGACCACAACCAAAACACTTCATGTTAGAAGATGTTGCAAATAGAACATAGTCAGAATTGTCTAATCTAACATGATATCGCAAATTAAGTTCTTTGTCACGTTTGTTTAACAACATAAACAATAGACAAACTCTCGTTCTTCCACTCTTCTACTCACACCCTCATCTCACAAGAAAAAGTAGAAGCACCCTTAATTTATATGGGAAAGCGTTAGAAAGGGTTGATTGTTCCCAGATGTGTCTTGTTTCCGTGATTACCCTCAGTGTATTTAACCCCACCTGTGTTCTTTGTTCCTTGTCGGGTCCTAGTGTCGTATGAGTCTAGCTTTTTGTACTGTTGCCCATTAGTTTCACCAGATGCTACTGGGGTTGAGCCCTGGCTTCCGCTCAGCTGTGCTGCCTGGTTGTTGGACTGTTTTTGGATTGTGTTTTGGACTGTTTGGATTATCCTCATCATTAAATATTCATCTTTCACTTCTACCCAGGTCTGCTGCGTTTACCTCACCACCATTCGCCACCACTTCATGACAAAAACCAGATTTAAAAAATTAGATGTTACTCAAGCTAGAGCATTGAGAATTTGTTTAGGGGCAGTTAAATCAACTCCAGTATATGCTTTACAAATAGAATCAGGAGAAATGCCATTATGTATCAGAAGACCACAGATAATGGTTAATTATTAGATACATTTAATAGGACATAATGAAGATCGTCCAGTTAAGAAAGTATTAGAAAATTGTTGGGAAAGAGGAAAGGAACAAATTAATAGTTTTGGGTGGGTTGGGGATGACAGAGCAAAAACATTTAATGTATATAACAAAGAATTTAGTCCAACAGTATTGTGGCCTTTGAGACCTACATGGACATGGAAATATATTAATATAGACAGATCACTATAAAATATTAATAAAAGAAATATAACAGATGTTTGCCAAGAATTCTATAATCAAATACAGAATAAATATAATGATTATTTGCAAATTTATACTAATGGTTTGAAAGACTCAAAAAATGGAGCAACCAGTATATGTGATTCCTGAATTAAAGATTAATATTTCAAAAAGAACATCTAATTATCTCAGTATATATGCAGCAGAATTATGTGCTATATCATTAGCTTTATAATGGGTGGAGGATACTAATATAAATAAAATAATAGTTAGTGATTCATTATCTGTATTGTTGAGTATTGAAAAGGGAAGTACAAATAATCATCAAAATCATCAAAATATATTATATGAGGTTATGGCTGCTCATCATAGAATATGTGAACAAAATAAAAATGTAATATTATTTTGGACTCCTGCTCATGTGGGTATTTTGGGAAATGAAAGAGCAGATAGGTTGACTAAGGAGGCTATTAAAAAAGAAGATATTGATATGCCAGTTAAGTTATCTAAATCTGAAGGCAAAAGTATAGTTTGGAGAGAAAGCAGGAAGATATGGAAAATTAGGTGGGATAATGAAATAAATAGAAGACATTTATATAGGATACAAAATACAGTTGATGTAGTAAGGATTAGAGGAATGAACAGGAGGGAGGAGATAATTATAAATAGAATAAGAACCGGTCACCGTTTTTTAAATGGAACTCTTTAAGATGGGGAAACATCTAACTGGTTTATGTAGTTGGTGTGATGCTGTAGAAACGATGGAACATGTTTTATTAGTTGTAGGAAATATGTAAATCAAAGAAGATTATTAAAAACGGAATTAGGTTTTAATAGGAAATTGAAATTTGAGAATGTGGTTGATCAGTTAAATAGTATTGAGGGGGGGAAAATAAGATTTTTCGTTATTTTAAAAATACTGGGATCATTATGAGAATTTGAGGTATAGATATCCAACAGATGGCAGTAGTGCAACAATAATGGATGCAAGCTGCCGTTAAAATCTAAGGAAGAAGAAGAGGAAGAAGAAGCACAAGCAACACCCTTCCCTGATGAGACGTCATTGCGAATCACATGACAGGTCACCGTCTCTGCTTGTACTGAAAAACGTCCAGCAATCATGGTAAGCACTATCTAAATTCAAAGTATTGACCTATATTTAACATTACCATTGGCTCAGTGATATGTTTTAAACAATGATGAAGAAATCAGCAGATGTTAATGATCCTTCGGGTGATCTGCTTCCGATTGTTTTATTCGATCTTTTGGCCTAACGTTGCGCACACATCAGCTAGCTGAGCTAACCTCTGCTGATAAACTCATTAAAACATCCCGTCTGAATGTTTGCAGATTTATTTGCCCAATGTTGTAGTGATATTGTGTTCTTATACTTAGTTTGTTCGGTCAGTGTTTTTCTGGAAGATAAAAGCTGAGTTTGTCAGAGCTAACGTTAGCATGTATTAGCTGAAGCCACAGCTTTGCTGGATTTTGTTCTTATAAACTCTTGTGGAGTGGGTTGGTTTCCTCATCTTGGACAATCGGTCTGTGTTCCTATCCAATTTCTAATTGAAATTTATTTGGGCATTACGCATGGTTACACATTTCTGTCCGTACATTATTTTTCTGTATTAAAAATCTGTCGGTGTTACGGATTAACTGGTTGCGAACTTATCTGGTTGAAACCTACGCGCACCGCAGATGTTTCTAAATTGTAGTGGGTTGCGTTAATTCCTGTTAAAAAAATGCTACCTGTGTAATGAACCCTTTCTAAAAAAACTATATATACCACACGTTAAAATTATGTTTATAAACTATTCTTTCTACAGATCAGTCCGCTTCGAAAACACCGCATTTGAGCATAACCAGATAAATGAGCAACACAATCCCATTCACATTCAGATTCACCAGTATAAATCAATTTAAACTCATGAATAGCCGCAATCTAAACCTAAGTGGACAGTAGGGATGTGCAATATGGCATTAAATTCATATCACAATGCATATTCTGATTTTTTTGGATATAACGATATATACCAATATGTAATTTGTAGAAAACATAGAATAGAAACAAAAAATCACATACAAATTCAGTGGAATGTATATATTTATAAAAACTCATTTAACACTTGTTTTTATGGCTATATGATGTCTGTAGCAGTTTTGTTTTATGTTGCTGCCTGTCATTGCTAGGTCTCCCTTAAAAAAATCTTATTATAAGGGAGACCTGGTGATGATGAGCAAAAGCATACTCTTAATGATGACTACCTGGTTAAATACATTATCTATCTATCTATCTATCTATCTATCTATCTATCTATCTATCTATCTATCTACACGCATACAATAAACTTAATGTAGTTTATAACTGGGCAAATTCTGCTCTTTCTTCCCAGTGTTGTGACTGAAACTTGTACTTAGCTGCATTGCTGGTATTCAAGCACATGTTTCGTTTTAAGGTGGTGAAACAAAATGTGTGTATTTCCTCTCTTCCACATCCTTTGCAGATTGCATTTTTCTACTCCTAGTCTGAGTTTTAAAGCTGCAGTATGTAACTTTTTTGAAACCTTGGACTTAGCCTGAAAATTTGAACAAGCCTTGCCCCCTTGCTCTCAGCTGTGTCACGCAGTCCTCCCTCCACAGCTCCTCCCGCACAAAGAAGACTTGCTCAGGCTAGTAAACAAGGCTCCATGACAGCGGATAAACAGCTATGGCAACAGTAGGTATCAACGTATGCTTTACTCTTAAAAATAGTCTGTTCATATTTTAAACGTTGCACTTTTTTGTCAGTTATAAATAGCTAGTAAACTAACATAAAACCAGATACATGTGTAATTACTTAATGTTAGATTGCTAACTATCTAGGTAATATGTCAAGTCAGTGAGTTAGCAATTTACATTTTTCGGTTTGCACATTAAACTAGAATTTTGACATGGAGTCCAGGGCCCATTTCATGGAGCATCAGGCAGACAGGTCAGAGGTCGCTGGAGTCAGTCCAACTCGTTACCATCTCTGTAGAGGACATGGCGTGTTGAGTATTTAAGATCTGAGGTTGCTGCTTTTGAACATGTAATATAGCTCTGTTTCAATTTTTTCCTTTGCACATCATAAATTATGTTTACATTTTATTTTATGTGGCATAATGTTAGCCACATAAACATTATGTTTATGTGGCTAACAGATAAATTATTTTTATCTGTCACTAGGAGCACATTCAACAATTGAATTTACAGCTGACATAGCAAGTGTTGGAGCAATGTGTGGATCGGGATCGGGGCCTTGAGGTATTCAGGCATTGTGCCCCTTCTCCAACATCACCTCCTGTCTCCAGCCAACCATCCTGGAGCATCTACCAGAGGAGCAGAGAGATTATGCCTTCTGTGGTGGAGAGAAAGTGCAGCATGCGACAGCCACCTTGTTGCATTTCAGCCCTACCACACATGGAGCCTTACACTCTTAAGGCATGAGTCCTGCATCTGGGCAGGAGCATCTGGAATGACGTGTGCTGCTGTTGAATTTCCAGATTTAGATGAAGAACAGGCTGCATACAGACAATTTATGCCTTGGCACTATGGGACTTTGGGTCCTGATCACAGAGCGGTCATCCCAAACTGGAGTGTTTGGACTATCCAGGATAGATTTCTAGATCCCTTTGGAGAGTACAGGAGATTTATTTCAAGCAGAATATAGCTGCAGTGGTTTAAAATGTTTAATGCATTCTGTCTGCATATGAATATTTGGCTTATTCAAAACATTTCTAATACATTTGTTGTGAATACTTCTCAATAAAGGGTTTAAAAAATATTTCTCCCCTATTGCTAATTTTTTGAGAACTAAAAGACAACTTTACCGAACACATTACTAAAGTCACTGTTGGAATAAAAAATATTAACTTGATGAAATTCTCTGGGTCTATATTAGTCAAGGAATCTTAGTAAGCCATGGGTTAACATCTTAAAAAGGTTTTATTTTGCATATGTGTAAAATAAATTATTGCAAAGTACTCCAACAGAAGTAAATATGTGAATATTTTGAGTAATGATGACAGATTATTCCGTGTCTGCTGCAATGTCTGACCTGTTGGAAAAAGCAGAAACAATTAGATGGTTTCCCCCAGAAAAGTTGCTAAGCTCGGTGTTCGGGGCACTGAGGCAGTCAATTGGCGGTCCAAAGTGTTTTTGTATTAAAAGATATTGAGTAGACAGGAAAAGTAAAAACATCGCCAGTGAAATGCTATCTAAACCCACAACTAGTCTTAAAAACAACAGAACAAAAAATTTTAACACAGATCACAAATATAAAAATGTTAAAAGAAAAATTATTGAGATTATCAATGCTACTAAATTTGATTTAATGGCTTCAGTATACATAAATGTAAATATTTTTAATTGTTTAACATTTAAATTTAAGATTTTAAGGAGTTGGCAAATTTACTTTGTAAAAGTTCAAAGAACAATATTGATAGTTGGATTGTATTGTTATCATAGCTACAATCTGATGCTATGAGTTTAACTTTTGAGTTTGAGATCTGTTTGTTCACAAATACAACTGAGTAAATCATAATTAATTAATTATAATTTATTGCTTTTTAAGTTAAGTTGGCCAATTAAACTAGTCCCCCTCTCCCAGATTTCACTAAATCTAACACAGAAGCTGTAAGAGGTGCTGATGTTTTTAGCAGCAAGAGGGGCCCCTAAGTCAAATTTTGCTCAAGGCCCCATACAACCTTGGACTGGCCCTGCACTGTGCGCAGAGATGCACAACAAACGGGAGTTTTAATTCAATGCTGCCTATGTGGCTTTAGTAGCTCTTCCATTTTGTGTTGAGTTTTTAAATACACAGAAACTGTTGTGGTTGCCCAACACTAAAGGAACAAGTTTTTCTAATCTTCTCGCCACCGCTCTCATCAACTCTGGCTGACTACTAAAGTAGACAAAGCATTTGATACGGTTTGATGCATCTAGTAACCAGAAAAATAGTACTAAACATAATAATAAAATAATATAAAGCCAGCGAGATGCATGATTACTAGGAGAGCATGGAAGCTCCTCACCTGAACTGGCATGGTGAATAGTTAGTGCTGGTTTGTTAACCACTAACACACTGGCCAACCGGGACAATACATAAACTTTACAGGGAAATGGAAACCCTAGGCATTGTTTTGAGATGTAAACGCTGCATATAATTCTGTGTTCACAAAGAGAAATCATTCTCACCACTCCCTCAATGTGCAGCTCTGAAAGCATGACTACAAGTTATTCCTGTGGTTCACATTGAACTGCACAACCAGAGCTAACCCAGCGGGGTTCAAACTTTTATCTTGATGTAGAGTTCATACAGGTCCATGCAGGTCATCCTGTGTCCAGTTTGAGTGAAAGGAGGTGCTCGTGATCTGCGCTGAGATCAAGCAGCGGCAGCGTGGGCTTCAATGCACAGAGGCGCCAGCTGTGTGATTGGTCCGCTATCCCGGCTTTAAATGCATAAACTATAAACTTTTGGAAATAAATTTGCTCACCCAGTGAAATGATCAGATCAACACACGCTTGCAATATGGCATTAACTTTAAAAATATATATATATATATTCCTTTTGCATTATTAATTTTTCTAACAACAACAAAAACAAAAAGAACTGCTTGGCCTGGAGCAGGGGCTAGTAAAGCATGGCGGGCTGCCAGACTTATAATACACTGGGGGAAACCCGGAGATTATTAAAAAAAAAAAAAAAAAGCCACACACAGCATTAGCCCAATAAAAGTCTTTTTAGTAAGTTACTCTTGAGATCTTAATGGGTGTCTTACGGAATCAGATAGTATTTTGCAAAGATTTGGAGTTCTTTCAGCTCATCACATTGTTTATTTCCTGGTTTTGTTTTTTTAAGTGACCCTAAAATAACCATCTCCACAGAAACCTCTGCTTCTCACAGCTGCCACCACAAGTTGGTCTCCCCACCAGTGAATCCATAACAGCGACATGGGCAATCGCCCAGGTCGGCACGTTGTGGGGGGGCAGCATGAAAAGACTAATGCTTTTGTAGAGGAAATGAGAATAACGGCTTGTTGTGGTATTTTTCAGCCAACCACGCAGCAGTCAGCTCAGGATGAACAAGAGAAGCTTCTGGATGAAGCTGTTCAGGCTGTCAAGGTCCAGTCGTTCCAGATGAAACGATGCTTGGTAGGCTGATTTTCATTTTGTTCTCTCGGCTTACAATACCATTTTCACAACTTCACTCATGTTTTGCATTCCTTTCAAATATTTTGTATAGAAAAATACGCAACTCTCTAGCCTCCCTTTTACTCCACTGGTGACCTTTTCTTAACCCCCCCCCCCCCCAAAAAAACAATTTAAAATAAATATTCACAAAGAAACAGCTATAAATGTATTTGGAAACCCAATTTAGGCATGATGATTTCAAGTTATGTGATTTATTTTCTCTTTTTCTATCTATTCTGATTTTGTAAAAATTTGACCTGCCAGTATTGACTTAAAATGACTCCAGTTTCTCTTGAAAAGCTTTAATTTTATAACTGTCGACCTTTTTTTTTTTTTTTTTCTTCTAAAAAACTTAAAGGGGCCATAGCTTGCAATCTCTACTTTTTTTATCCCTTAAGTACACGTTTTGTGCAAAATTAAGTATATTCTCCTGGTGCTGCATAAATATCTTTATATTCTTTTTGGTTTATATGTTTCAATCTGTTCATTTTTCCTCTATTACCTATGACATCTTCTTGTCTATGAAGATGTCATAGGCATGACATCTATGTCGCGCAAGTCATGACTTGTTTAGAACTGCTAAACAAGTCATGACTTCCGGCTAATCAGTTTTGTGAATCCGCCATTTTTTAAAAGCTTATTGAGGCCCAAGCAGTGAAACGCTGAGAATGCCTATTTTATCTGAATTAATTCTTCTTCTTCTTTTAATATTCTTTTCCGTCCGAAATCATAAATTTGGGACAGAAATTTGTCTGTTCCAAATTCCGGGTTGGATTTGGGACGTCCCAAATCCCAAATGGCTCACCAAACTTTGCCTAAAATTGTCTCCTGCATGAAATTAAACTACCGTAAATTCCGTGCTATAAACCTCTACTTTTTTCCCTCACTTTGAACTCTATGGCTTATACTAAGGTGCGGCTAATGTGTCTTTTTTTTCATGCTGGCAAAAACATTTTGTCTCTTAACAGTAGACCAGTCAATTGATGAGTCGTTTGCAGAGGTCCAATGAAATTGTGCAATAAATCAAGAGCACTTTCACAATTCAATGACCGGTACTGTAAATCCAGTAGCACCTGAGCCTGCACATACTGTGCATAGCTTGAGATATTTCTTTTAGTAAAAAAAAAAAGTTACTGGATTTTTTAATTATCTAACCGTCTTTACTATTAACATTGTGGGTAAAAAAAGGGTATTTTGTTTAAAAACATCTTGTACATAGCCCACATCTGTGTGAGTCTGTGGGGAGGAGAACATGTCTGTCCTAAACCTAAATGTTATTGGTCAGTTTAATTTATTTGGTGGCTTGGCGCTCTTTCTGTAACCTACATATGACTATGGAGTGAAACTCGCTAAAAACGAATAAGCGGCGTTACAGCCGTCTTGCACTTCTAAGGGGGGTCCAGTGGGAGTCTCAGACACGTCACCTGAACCTGGGAATCTCCATCCTTCACCTCCCATGGATCACAGGGGTAGGCTTTTCTTTCCTATCTTTGTTATTTAGCATAATTAGTAAAAAAATAAATTAAGTAAAACATAATAATAATAATAATAAAGCGAATAGATCCACTGTTTTTGTGAACCATGCTCATGTGGTCAAATACACAGGTATTTGTGTCGTCTAGGTTTGTGCTGTTTATATGCACATGATGCGCATAATGCATTGGGGATGTAGTTATGCTCGTGTGGATCAGATGCAGTGGTGGGTTCACCCCTGAGATGGGTCCGTGCCCTGCAAAGCGTTGCGGTTCCAGCGGCGTCCGATGAGCATAAGCAACATGTGTGTGTTACTGATATGTATGTATATTTAAAGGTACAGACACTGTTTAAAAAAAACAAAAGCGTTGCAATATGTATTTGCTTATGTTACCATATGGATTAAATTTAAAGTCAAAAAATCCTCACGTGTAAATATCTCACATTGGAATGTGGTACACCTGAGGCTTAAAGTCCAGTGTGGCCTGTGGAAGTAATAAATTGATTTTCTTTCTAAAATTAGAGAATGCGGTTTTTAATCAGGTGCACTCTGTAGTCTGGAATTTACGGTATTTTGATGGAATTACAAGTGTAGAACAGCTCTTCTATTCCCAAACGTGACTTAGGGCTGACCGTATACTGTAGAGATCTGAAATTTGGTACATAGGTAGATCCCTTGAACCTAGACAAAATGTACCTTGAATATATGCCCTAAAATGTACAGGGAGGCAGCCATTTTGGGTCAAAGGGAAAATTTTGGCCATTTTTCACATTTACACATCTCAAACTTTAACAAACTCCTCCTAGGGATTTTGAGCTGTCGACTTTATTTTTTTGTCATTATGCAGTTAAGGGATTGGGCATTAAAAGTTATCAAAGTTGTGAGTTTTGAGCATGTTTATGGAGCCTGGAAAAACGGTAAGCTTGGTATACTCGCCAAAGCAAACAAAATACTATAACTTTCAGACACAATGGCCAAGTTGCACCAAATATAGTATGAGTGATCCAGATTGGATGGCCGACAATGTTATGTGGATTTTTAAGCCCCGCACCCTCAGAGCAGGGAGCGTTTTTTTTTCCTTCTCTGACCCTCACCTGAAGCTAGTCAAGATGATCTCATGTCAAGTTGGTCTTGACTTGTTTTGAAGCGCAGAGTTTTTGGTGGAGGTCAGTTAATCAGAAGTGACACTGTTGACATACTCTAAATTCCACATATTTTAACCAAGCTTCACCAAGCTCACTGTTATCGATTATAATCCACTCACCAACAGGGAGTGGACTACGCGCTTCCAGAGGGGCGTGGCCTAATTGATCCACAGCGCCCAATAGAAATCTTAAAAAGAAAATAAAAAATCAGCTCCAAACCATGCTGTGACCAACAATCCTAAAATTTAGTATACGTATGTACCTTGACAGGATCCACAAAAAAGTCTTCTGGCGATATGGTTCAAACCCAACAGGAAGTCGTCCATTTTGGATCAAAGACAGCATTTTTACTTTTTAAAATTTATTACATCTGCTCAAACTCCTACAGCTTTTGACATACCAACTTCAGAATCACTAAGCATTGTCTTGAGCCACTGAAGGTCAATAGTTATCTAAATTGCTTTCTTACATCAAAGCATGTGGGCATTTTTGATAAACTTTGGAATAAAAAGTTTCTCTGCCGGTAGATAATTGTATCTCTGCTGTCTAACCACAAAAAAGGAGTGGAGTTTGCTGTCAAACTCCACCCCTTTCCACCACCGAAAGGAGTGGCGTGGAACTCTGCGCCCTGCAGGGTGGTAGTGTGTGAAATGTCTCATTCATATGGAAGCAAATATGTGTCAACCAGGTTTTGAATAAAAATTGCCACTGAAATTTTAATGTTGCATACTTGTACTTACTCTTTCTGCGTTAAAATATGTTCAGACTACATTTTAAAATAAAAAAGTTTCATTATTATGTTTACATGGCTGAAATTTAATTTATTATAATTTCAAACAAAAAAATCACATTGCTATTTCAGAGTGGTAAAATTTTTAATAGCTGTTTTTCAGTTTAACTTTTCAGTGTTAAAACATTTGGCATATAAAAAAATTCAACTTTTCAAAATTCGGTGAGTTAATACTTTTATATTTATGTAATATGTTTTTTGTTGTTGTTTTTTTGCTCATGAAGTTTGGTACGTTACCTTGGAGCCTGATTTAAAACATTGGTCTGGGTAGCTGTTAATCATACAACATGCAGTGTTGGTATTCTTCTTCTTGCTATCCGCCCAACCCCCACCTGTTTTATTTTAAAAAGAGGTACCACTTGTGCAAAGTCTTTGCTCTAAGGAGAGACTAGAGATTTGTTTTTGGCAGACCGGCTGCAAAATAATTGTTATGTTGTCTTATGATAAAATTGTTATATGGTGACATGAATTTACCTTAATATAAGCCATTTTGTGCACCAAACACTTCTAAAATAAGTATGCCAATAAAGTGAACAAACTGGGAAATGTAAAAAAAAAAAAAAAAAAAAGAACATAGTCGCCATAACCTGTTTACGAAATCGAGCTGCAAGATACTGTATGAAAAGCAATACTACATAAAAATAAAAGTAGTAAAACTTACTGTTGAGCTAGCATTAGCTTCCAGGACTGCCTCGGTGATGGTTTTCCTTCAATGTGATCTCCTTCACATAAGCATAAAACATCAGGTCATGTGATTAGAAACATGTGACTAAGAAACGCGTAACTGAATAATTCCAACACCCAGTCATTACTGGGTGTTGGAATCTGACATATTTTGCTAATGTATGTGACCGCAAGCAACCTTCCTTTTTTTTTTTTTTACACTAAATTTTTAGATGCTGAATTTCAGACAGCATCTAAAATTGGGCCAGTTGAATCTGAGGAGACTGAAAATATTGCATTTGAATTTTGACTTTTAAGACTTAAAGTTGATTTCTTTGAAATAGTAATGTGAAATTTTAGCTTGAAGTAGGCCTGTCGCGATAAACGATAAATCGATTAATCGTAGATAAATTAAAACTATCGACGTCATTTTAATTATCGGCATTATCGTCTCTTCCGGCCTTTTTCTCTTTCTGTTAATGACACTGAATGAAAAAAGGCTCAACTCCGGTGCTCTCCACTGACTCCTCCCTTCCTCATTTCCTTAGTGTAAAGCCCAGCGCACACTACACGATCTTAGAGCTGTCGGCCGATTGTCGGCCCATTTTCAAAACCTGACAGACCACACATTAGCCGACAGAAATCCTAGGTATAACGGTTCGATCGGATTCGTTCCTGCCGTGTGGTGTCCAACAATGGGCACAAAATAATGGCTACAAGTCCAGTGAACTAATTTTAAAACCAGGCATTAATCAATGCTTTACTACAATCTACCTGCAATGCATGTGGCTAGTGTCAGCGTAAAGTCATGACTGAATGAAAATCATTATAACCTATTTATGTCACGTTAACGAAGAACAGCTGAAAAGTTACCGGGTTTATCAACTGCGGTAGCAATTTCGCTCCAACTCCTCCCCTTGTCATTTCTATATTCTTTGCATGTTGAATAAACATTAATGTTGTTTCCACATATCATCTCCAATGTCCGCTGGACTTCGGGTTGCGCCGTATCAGCTGTTTGGGATTCCCCTCTGTAATTTCCCCTCAGAAAGTGCGGAGGAGAATCCGCGCTTTCTGATTGGCTGCCTGTCACATTCAACAGGCTGCGTTAAAGCTCCCAGTCGGGGAAAACCCCTGATTTAGATCGGAGCGGCAACGACAATCTACCGTAACACACCACACAATCTTAGAAAGACCAACGTTTTAGGATTGTTGTAAAGGGAAAAATAGGAGCAAAAAAATCATGTAGTGTGAACTATTGCATCAGGTAGTCAGATGTGCCCGTCTTCTCTATTTAAATCTAATTATTACTGAAGGGCAACATAATATACAGACTTCATAATCTGCACTCTTTTGGTTGAATGCAGTATTTATTTCCACTTTTACTTTATGTTTAGTTTTTTTTTTCAAGTGCGTTTTTTGTTAATGGAGACCATTTTATTTTCGTTTTTGGTTGTTTTGTTTATTTTGTTTATCAGTTCCAGTGTTTAGTGTTCTTTTGAAAATAAAGTGTATCTATCTTTGGCAAGAAATCACATGGATTATTATGTCATTTCCATTAAATCAGTGTAAAAAGGTCTTCAAACAATATTATTGTTTATCGCAATAATTTTTGAGACAATTAATCGCTCAGCAAAATTTGCTATATTTTGTAGGTGAAAAAAGTTCTGATACTGATAGCTTGAAGTGAAAATAAATGAAATTTCTACCAATGTAAAAATAACAATGAAAAATGCTTTAGGTTAAAAATGTATTCTGGATATATGTGAACACTGAAATAGTAAGTACAAATATACAAATAAATTCAAATTTCAGTGGCATGTTCAAATGCTGGTGACACATATTTACTTACATACATTTACATTTAAAAAGACCTCAGCAAAACAAGTTGCTCTGAAGAACTGGGAACAGGAGTAAACCAGAGGTCTGTGGGGCTACAATAACATGAAATTCAGGCCTTTAACTTCAATAGTTATCACTATATCAAAATAGTGATAACTATTGAAGATCAATAGTTGTAAAAAGTGTTCTCCTACATCAAAGAATGTGGGTGAGGCATTTCTACTTTATGTAGATAAGTGAATGATTTACATATGAAAAGGATTTAAAAGCATGATATGTCCACTTTAAAACATACCTATGCTTATTGATTTTTTTTCCTGCATGATTATAAATCAACAGATGGAGTCAAATCCTCCAAATTGTGGCATCTGAGCTACTAAAACCAGTCCTCAGCATATTTTTCTTACACAGATATAGTTGTTAAAATGGTTTTACTAGGGTAAAGTCAAACATTAACTTGAACCTGGTGACAGGGCATCAATTCAATCTAAGGCCAGTTTTATTTTTCTGCGGGAAATACACATTTTCAAATAATCATTGCAGCTTTTTTTGCAATATGACAGGGCCTGAATTATGTATGCTGTGTTCAGTTTTATAATACATTCAAAGATGGGCTTTGTTTTGTGTTCTGCAGGATAAGAACAAACTGATGGATGCTTTGAAGCATGCCTCCAACATGCTAGGTGAACTGAGAACATCCATGCTCTCTCCAAAAAGCTACTATGAGTTATGTATCCTTTACATTTGTATTTATGTTGGTCTTTTGCTAGTCTCATGTCTCATCTCCTGTGTCATTGGAAAAACAGTTGAAGTACTTTAGAAAAATAGAATTTTCAGAGATGGGCATTGATTTTTCTCATTTTGTTCCCCAAATTTAACTACATGTACATATTTATGGGTACCAACTGGCTCCTGTTGAAACATTCTATAACCATCAGCACTTTATATATTCATCTATTTAACAGGGACAGTGCATACAAACATAACAGATGAAAGTTTATTGCTGATGATCTGCAACAATAGCATAGAGCTACTGATAATTTGCAACTTCAATAGCTGGTTGGGCAATTCTATAAAATAGGCTTACATAAATGCATATAACAGTATAATATTGAATACATTTATTTACCTAAATGATCATGCATACATCCTCACATTTCATTCCCTCCTCCCCATCCTCAGACCCTTGCATAACCACATAGATACACTGAGCTGCATTTATGTTCTAAGCAATGTAATACTAATTCATTTTTCCATACAGTTCCACATTTACTTTTTCCCTCATTGAAGCATATTACAAATGAACATATTTTTGGTTTTCTTTTAGCCAAGATTTGGTCATATGGATGAACATTTTGAAATCAGTTATGACATTAGTCTGAGGGCAATAAATTCCATAATATTGTACTTTTATATGAGAATGCATTCTGATCAAATGAAGTGCTACATAATGGAGGATGGCAGTATCAGACATTTCCTAATTAAATTATAAATGATGGAAGTATATTTTGTAGGTGAAAAAAGTTCTGATACTGCTATACTGCAAACTTATGTTGACATAAATCTATTGGCTAGATATTGTGTTGATATGAAAAGACTGATTTTGCTTTAGTTCCTGACAGTGTTTCAGACATGGCCATCTCTGATGAACTGCACTATCTCGAGGTTTATCTGACCGATGAGTTTGCCAAGGGACGCAAGGTGGCAGATCTTTATGAGCTGGTCCAGTATGCTGGGAACATCATACCCAGGCTGTGAGTAATAATCTCAAAAAGTATGTCGTTTTTACTCTGTGTTTTTGCAGTGCTATTGGGACAATGATGCATTAAGCAAACCATTTTTTTGTCAAATGCCTTTATTAGAGCTAATCAAACAAAATAAATGACAATGTAAAAAACTTAGTATGCATCTAAAGCTATACATACATTTAATATAATGCTGACAAAATAGTGCATTACAAAAGATAGAATGCACCAGTTTCAGCCCTTTTTTTGTTTTTTCAACTAAAGGAATAAAAAAATAAATAAAAATAGACAACAAGCCCCCTTCCCATTTCAGCTCCCCAAAGTCAACCTCTTAAGTCCCCCAAAAACTCTGACATGTATACCCATATTTATAAGCAAAAACAAAAGAATGACAAGTACCATCAGTTGGGCAAAAGCTCCAAGTCTGTAAAATAGGAAAGAAAACATTTCCATTTTTTGTAAGACCTTTCTGTAGATCCTTGTAAAGTGTATTTAATTTTTTCAGGGTTTAAAACAAACTTGTCTTTTACCCACAGCATTTATCAGACATTTATCAGACTTCCAGTGTAACAATAAAGAACGTCTAGCAATTAAAGATATAAAAGCAATATCCTTTTGAGCAGAAATTAGTATTAAAGAAGAGTTTTGGATACCAAATATAGCAGCAAATGGACAAGACTGCAAATTTACTGTGAGATCAGAAGAAACGGAGAAGTAACTAGACCAATGCTGATAAAATTTAGGACAGAAAAAGAACATGTGGCCAAGATGACTTGGAGAGCCTTTGCATTTATCACACATATCCACAGCATTCGGGTAAATCTCAGAAACCCTAGATGTTGAGAAATGAACCCTACGTACAACTTTAAATTGAATCAGACTAAGACGAGCACAAGAGGAAGAAGACTGAATTCTGTCAATGTCATCATCCCAGAACTTTTCGGTTAGCTGGATTCCCAACTCTTTTTTCATGCATTTTTATTTTTGACACTAGAATCAACCTCTAGAGTTAAAATAAAATTATAAATCTTTGAAATCAGGCCTTTGTGAAGTGGCTCATATGCAATAATTTTTTCCCAGGACTGTTCCGGCAATACAGAAGGAAAATTTGGGAAACATTTAGAGGCAAAATTCCAAATTTTTAAATGATGAAACAAATGCGTACCAGGTAAAATATATTTGTAAGACAAATTAACAAAACTATAAAATACCCCTGACATGTATAGCTTTCCTACTTGTTATGTGTACACATTTATTGTATCATACCAAACTGAAAATGATGGATCTGAAAGAGATGGAGGAAACAAGTGATTGTTAGTCAAGGGGCACAAAGAAAAGGCAGCAACAAACTTAAGTCGCCATCTAAATTGAAACCAGATTTTCAGTGTATTAAGAAGAACTTGATTATTAGTGAATATAGAGGGATTTATAGGTAATGAAGAAAAAATTAGACCAGATAATGAAATCCAGTACAAGAAAATGGCTCCAATTTTCACAAGAAGAACTGAACAATTTTAACCAATAACTTATTTTTTGTATGTGAGCAGCCCAATAATATGATTGAAAATCAGGCAATTCAAGTCCACCGCTGAGTTTGGATCTTTGCATGGTTTACAAACTCGAGGAGGTTTCTCTTTCCAAATGAAGCTACAAATTAATCTATCCAAGGAATCAAGGAATTTTTTTAGCAGATAAAGAGGAATAGGCTGAAAGAAAGAAATTTCATTAAGATATTCAACTTGGCAACATTAATCCTACACAAAAGGGAGATGAGAAGATTACGGCAACTCTGGATATCAGAAATAATTTTTTATAAGATGGGAGAAGTTAGCTAAATGAATGCCAGATAAAGAATGTGTCACGTTTATATCGAGATACTTAGATGCTGTAAGACTTAGTTTAAAAGGAAAGTCAGAATATTGAAGACCACAAGTAGCAGTATTTTAAGGAATGCATTCACTTTTCTCCAAATTCAATATTTAGCGTGAAAAGGAGCAGAAGTTATTTAAAATACGCAAGATAGTGGGGATAGAGGTAGCAGGATTAGATACATTTAGAACAGATCATCCGCAAGGCTAATTTATATTCTGTCCCATTTTGAAAAATCCCTCTGAATAAGGGAGATGCACGCAATGCAATGGACAAAGGCTCAATTGCAATAGTGAAAAGCAAAGGCGACAAAAGGGAGCCTTGGCGTATTCCACGTCCAAGAGGAAGATAATCAGAGTATTTATCATTGGTATGGACACTGGCTTTGGGGATGCGTAGAGTAGACAAATCCAGGAAATTTATCACCAAATTCAAACTTCTTCAAAACCATGAACATGTATTCACACTCCACCCTGTCAAATGCTTTTTCAGCTTTGAAGGAAATTACTATTTCAGGTAAATCAGAGGAATGGTTGAATGGGTTACATTGAAAAGGGTGTGGGTATTAAAAAATAGATGTCCTTTGACAAAGCCACTTTGATCTTCAGATATAATCAAAGATTGGGCTTTCTCCAAACAAGAATCAATGTGGATGTAAACGAAGCACCTTTACATCCGCATTTAACAAGACAATGGTCTGTAAGAACCACATAAAGTTGGGTCTTTGTCCTTTTTGTGAAATAAAACTAAGTAGCTTGTGTCAACTTTGGAGGTAAAGTCTCCAATGTGTGTTCTAAGGATTCATTAAACATGGCCAATAGTAGCGGTGACAATTTTTCTATAAACCTTTTATAAAATTAAATGGCAAACCCATCCGAGCCAGGGGCTTTATTTGACTGCATTACTTTTATTTAATTTTTTACTCCACAAGGCTGCTTGAAGAGTCCATGCTCCCGGTAGTATCCATATCATTAACAGGAACGGAAAGACTTTGAAGAAATTCTTCAATTTTTAGTGTCTGTGGGAAATTCTGATGTATATAAAGGAGAATACTATGATTTCAAAGTGTCATTAATTTTAGTGATGCCATAACTGATGTACCAATAAACGACTAGCCTTGTCGCCATATTCATAATATGAACCTCGACTCTATGAAAGTAGCATTCAGCTTCTCGGGTAGAAATTAAATCAATTTCTGAATGATATGCTGGTAAGGGATTTATGGCATATTTTTGATCAAGCTTGGCAATGGCAGTTGCCTGTTCAGTTTGTCTTGAGTTGTGTCTTTTATTAGAAAGAGATGTGTAGTAAATGATTTGTCCTCTGGGAAAGGACTTTAGTTACTGCCATAACAAAGAATGAGAAGTACAGTCATTCTTATTAAACACCAGAAACGTATCAATTGCATTACAAATAAAGTTGCAAAATTCTTCATCTGCCAGTAGAAGAGAAATAAACCGCCATAGAGGTTGGATACGTTTGTGGGAAGTTAACTAAATATCTAAAACTAATGGTGCATGCTCTGATATCATCATACTCAAATAATCACAAGAAACTACATATGACTTGACAATCTGGTCAATTAAAAAATAATCAGTTCTGAAGTAGGAATTATGCACCTCAGAAAGAGAAATTTTTTTACTAGTTGGGTTTCAGGATCTTCACGAGTCAATAAGACCATTCTGCATCATGAAATCAGAGAACTCTTGAGCCATTAAGGATTTTGTTAAGTTACGGTTACTGGATCAATGACAATTTAGGTCACACCCTAAAGCAAATGAGAATCAAAAAACAGATTCTCAAACTCAGCATCATCAATGTTTGGAGAATATATATGTACCAAAAGAAAATATATGCCAAGGTATGTATTTATCTGCTGGCATTAGTATTCCAGCAACTATCCGCTATCATTTTAAAGATATTAAGAAAAGTTTCCAGAGGTCATGAAAGGTCAACCAGCCCCCCCATCGTCTTCAAATCAGACAAAATTGGTGTTAATCAACTCAACTAAATTTGTACTGGTTTGTGCAGCAAAAAAAAAAAAAGTTTGAACTGCTATTCTAAATATATTAAAATGTTCACATCCCAAAGGTTCTCTATTGGATTGAGATCTGGTGACTGTGGCGGCCATTCGAGTACAGTGAACTCACTGTTCAAGAAACCAGTCTGAGATGATTTGCACTTCGTAACATGGTGCATTATCCTGTTGGAAGTAGCCATCAGAAGATGGTTATAAGGTCAGCAACAATACTCAGGTAGACTGTGGCATTGACACGATGCTCAGTTGGTGCTAATGAACCCAAAGTGTGCCAGGAAAACATCCCCCACACCATTGCACCACCACCACCAGCCTGAACCATTGTAGGAATCAATACAGGATGGATCCATGCTTTTATGTTGTTGATGCCAAATTCTGACCCTACCATCTGAATTTCGCAGGACTCATCAAACCAGGCGATGTCTGCATACCTCGGTTGTAACGAGAGGTTATTTGAGTTTCTGTTGCTGTTCTATCAGCTCAAACCAGTCTGGCCATTCTCTTTTGGCATCAACAAGACATTTGCGCCCACAGAACTACCGCTCACTGGATACTTTTTCTTTTTCAGACCATTCTCTGCAAACCCTAGAGATGGTTGTGCGTGAAAATCCAGTCTGAAGTACTCAGACCAGCTGTCTGGCACCAACAACCACACCACGTTCAAAGTCACTTAAATCACCTTTCTTCCCCATTCTGATGCAGCAGATTGTCTTGGCTATGTCTACAAGTCGGGCTCCTTTCCGTGAGAGTTGGACTCTGTCAGGGCTGCCCTTTATCACCGATTCTGTTCATTACTTCCATGGACAGGATTTCTAGGCGCAGCCACGGCGTTGAGGGGATCCATTTTGGTGGCCTTATGTTTGCATCTCTGCTTTTTGCAGATGATGTGGTCCTATTGGCTTCATCAGGTTGTGATATGCAGCTCTCGCAGGAGAGGTTCGCAGCCGAGTGTGAAGCGGTCTTGGTCTTGAGCCGGAAAACTGTAGAGTGCCTTCTCCGGGTTGGGGGGACTGACGTCCTGCTCCACGTGAAGGAGTACAAGTATCTCGGGATCTTGTTCACAAATGAGGGAAGAAGGGAGCGGGAGATCGACAGGCAGATTGGTGCAGCGTCTGCCGTGAAGCGGGTGTTGTACCGGTCTGTCGTGGTGAAGAAAGAGCTGAGCCAAAAAGCAAAACTCTCGATTTACCGACCAATCTACGTTCCCACCCTCATCTATGGTCATGAGCTTTGGGTCCTGACCGAAAGAACATCACGGATAAAAGCGGCCGAAATGGGTTTTCTCCGTAGGGTGTCTGGGCTCTCCCTTAGAGATAGGGTGAGAAACTCTGTTGTCCAGGAGGGACTCAGAATAGTCTTGGACGCCTCCCTGGTGAGGTGTTCCGGGCACGTCCCACCGGGAGGAGGCCCCAGGGAAGACGCCTTGGGATTCCCCCAGAGGAGCTGGAACACGTGGCTGGGGAGAGGGAAGTCTGGGCCTCCCTTCTTAAGCTGCTACCCCCGTGACCCGACCTCGGATAAAGCGGAAGAAAATTGATGGATGGATGGATATATACCAATTATTTGCACTTCTGTTAAATATAGAAGTAATCAGTCAGTGGATCTAAAATCACAATCTAATCCTGATCATATTTAGGACTGGCCCATTTCATAAATGAACAAAGCAGCTGCATAAGGCCTCCCCATTTATTCAGGGGCCCCATAAATGCTAACATTTTAACACAGACCACAGATATAGAAATGCAACATTTGTTTATTGAGAATTTCAATGCTGATAAATTTGATTTAATGGTTTCAATATAAAGATTTTAAGGAGCTGCAAGTTTACTTTGTAAAAGTTCAAGAATAATTCACAATTTGATGCTGTAAATTTAATATTTGAGTATGAGCTCTGTTTGTTCACAATACATCTCAGTAAATTACAATTATCAGTGATTGCTTTTAAGGTTGCCCAATTAAACTATGCCCCTCTCCTGGGGAGATTTAATTTAGTTGGCTTTAGTAGCTCTTCCATTTCTTATCTATTGAGTTTTTATTAAGAACCACAGAAACTGTTTTGGTTCCGCGAGCCCTATGTAAAGAGTGTGCGGGGCATGCCGTGGTGGCGTAGTGGTTAGCGCGACCCATATTTGGTCGCCTTCAGTCCTCGACGCGGCCGTCGCGGGTTCGACTCCCGGACCCGACGACATTTGCTGCATGTCTTCCCCCCTCTCCTTCCCCGTTTCCTGTCAGCCTACTGTCATATAAGGGACACTAGAGCCCACAAAAGACCCCCTGGAGGGGTAAAAAAAAAAAAAAAAAAGAGTATCTGTGTGGCTGCGCGCAGCAACTCTAACTGTAAGTAGACAAAGCATTTGATATGACGCTGTTTGATTTATCATGTCGCTGCAAAAAAAACCCCAAAATAAAATTAAACAATCGGGTGTATGACTACGAGACGTGTTCGACACCTCTTCCACAGACTGAACCACTGACCCTCCAATGCACTAAGTGGGAACGCTTACATAAACTTTTATTAGCTGCACTGCAGACACACAGTCACTCACTAAGTAGAGTGTATTATATGTAAACATACACGCTGCACATAATTCAACAGTGGACTGTTGATGGGTGAGGTTGTAGAAAAATAATTTCAATTTCAAACTGTTTAAAATTCAAAAACTTATGTTACCTTCTTGTTTCCTTCCTTAGCTATCTTCTGATCACAGTGGGCGTAGTGTATGTTCGCTCCTTTCCCCAGTCTCGCAAAGACATCCTGAAAGACTTGGTGGAGATGTGTCGTGGCGTCCAACACCCACTCAGAGGTCTCTTCCTGAGAAATTATCTGCTGCAGTGTACCCGTAACATTCTTCCAGATGATGGAGAACAAGTGGAGTAAGTCACTTACATTTTTTCTTCACTTCCTGTACTTTTTAAATCATTTTAATAAATATTAAAGGACAATGAGAGTATGTTAGTTTAAAACATGCTTTGTTCTTCTTCAGTCTCTGATTTAGGAAAATAGTTTTAACTATTTCTGATTTGAAATGATACATTTCTGATAAGAAGTACCCATTTGCAAATGATAGGGACGATAGACAACCGAGTTAAAATGATAGTGGTTATGACACAGCCACACGTTGATTTGTTCTACATCTACTCAGTATGTTCTACATCTACTCAGTATGTAATTATGTAGAGCTGTGCATAGTCTGCACAGTTATGGTTATAAAAAAGTTTCATCACTTTGTAATTAGGAAAACTAAAGATTAGATATTTGAAAGACTTTTAGCCATTAATTGGCAAATAATTGCACAGCAAATCTATCTGAAAGATGGTTAATACTCCTCTTTGCCCAGTAATTTGAGCAATGTGAAAATTTAAATAATTAGGAGTTGACTATTTATGCTAACATAGTCCTCTTGATAAAGCCAGGTTTCCGTGAAACAAAATAAATGAATCTGTTTATTACTGAGCGTTTTTACTAAGCGTTACTAAGTAACGCGTTACTGACGTCGGACCACTTTTGTCGGTAACGAGTAATCTAATGCATTGTTATTTCAAATCCAGTAGTCAGGCTACAATTACTTATCAAAATTACTTTGCGTTACCTTGCGTTACTATTTTCTTTTGTAAATTTAATTTTATCTTCTTTATGCGTCTTGGGGAGTGACTGATTTGCAACAGCATCAGCAGCGACACAAACATAAACAATGGAGGGAAGAAGGAGATGCGCATTTTGTTGCTGGAAAAACAGGAACTATTTTTAGTTTCTGTCGCCAAGTCTGATTATAATAAGCAGCTTTGGGCTTGTTTTTTTCTAAAGTTGCTTGCAGATTTAATGAGTGGAGGGTTGTGGTTTTTGGGCTTGGAAGTAAGCAGACATAAACCCCAGACAACCAGGTAGGTTTAGTCAGGCCTTCCAGGTCCATCATTTCCCGGATGACCCGTCCCGCTGTGTCTTTAATATCAAGGTAATATAAATACCTGTGAATGACGTTGAGCTTCGCGTTGCGCTCCAGAAAACTGCAAACATTGAGACTAATATGAACAGCGCAATAAACGCGAAAACAGCCACGAATGAACTAGTCTGTAAAGCTGTGCAACTAAACGCCATTATAATGATTAATATTAAGATAAATGTCACAAATTTGTGCAGCGGGACATCTGAGCTGTGGAGCCGCAGGAGGAGATCTGTGCGCTGTGCTCTGACACCAAACGCAGGGCCGTAACACAGAACCTGGACGCTGGAGGGCAGGGGGTCTGAAATCCTATTTATAGTTTTCCAGACAATACTGGAACACACAAAAACACACACAAATTACTAAAGTTTTTTTTGTACTGTTGTAACCATTAAACAATCTCCCCTTCAGTTCAACCTTATAAATGGAGACACATTATTGATGTTACCATTATAAAATAATTTGCAATTAAGTATTGGCAAAGCTCATACTTTGTCAATACTGTGAATCGCTCCGCCATTCACAGGTGGCGGGGCGTTGTTGTTAGTAGCTGCTGAAAGTAACTAAAAAAGTTACTTTGATGTAACTTAGTTACTTTCCAAATCAAGTAAACCCTGGATGAACCGAGACGTTCGTCTCCTGTTGAAGGCCCGCAACATCGCCTTCAGGTCAGGGGATGCACAGACTTACAGTGCAGCCAGGGCTGAGCTGAAGAAGGGAATCAAGAAGGCCAAACACCACTACAAAAGGAAAGTGGAGGATCATTTTTCTAACGCCAACCCCCGACGTATGTGGCAAGGCCTCCAGATTCTCACAGACTACAAGAACCCCAATACCACCCCCGCTTCTACTGATGTCTCCTTCCTCAACGAACTTAACAACTTCTATGCTCGTTTTGAGAGAGGGAATACCACAACTGCAACCAAAGCAGCTACCACCCCAGGCCAACAGCCACTGACTTTCCTCCCCACTGACGTAGGAGCGGCTCTGAGCAGGATTAAATCCCACAAGGCTGCGGGTCCTGATGGCATACCTGGACGTGTCCTCAGAACGTGCTCTGGGGAGCTGGCAGGAGTGCTGACGGACATCTTCAACCTGTCCCTGGCCCGCGCTGTAGTACCGACCTGCTTCAAGTCTACCTCCATCGTCCCAATCCCCAAGAATCCCAACCCAACCAGACTCAATGACTACCGTCCGGTAGCCCTTACCCCCATCATTACCAAGTGCTTGGAGCGGCTGGTCCTAGCACACCTCAGATCCTGTCTCCCCCCCACACTAGACCCCCACCAATTTGCATACAGGCAGAACAGGAGCACAGAGGATGCAGTCTCTATAGCGCTGCACTCTGTCCTTTCTCACCTGGGCAGTAAGAACACTTACGCCAGACTGCTGTTCTTAGATTTTAGTTCAGTATTCAACACTGTCATCCCTTCACAACTCATTACCAAACTCACAGACCTCGGCATCAGTCCACTCATGTGTAACTGGTTGCTCGACTTCCTGACCAGTCGACCTCAACATGTCCGGCTGGAAAACCACTTCTCATCCACCATCATCATAAACACCGGAGTGCCACAAGGCTGTGTGATGAGTCCCTTCCTCTACTCCCTCTTCACCTACGACTGCAGACCTGTCCATGGCTTTAACCCCATCATCAAGTTTGCAGACGACACCACGGTGATCGGCCTCATCAGAGATAATGACGAGGCTGCTAACAGGGAGGAGGTAGACCATCTGGCTGAGTGGTGCGACAAAAACAACCTGCAGCTGAACACCGAGAAGACCAAGGAGCTTATCGTGGACTTCAGGAGGAACGCTGACCTACATCCACCCATCCACATTAAGGGGACAGTGGTGGAGCGTGTGGACACCTTTAAGTTCCTGGGAGTCCACATCTCCGAGGACACCTGACTTGGACGACCAGCTGCTCCAAACTCATTAAGAAGGCCCATCAGCGCCTCTTCTTCATGAGGACCCTGAGGAAGAACCACCTGTCCTCAGAGATCCTCACGAACTTCTACTGCTGCACCATTGAGAGCATCCTCACCAACTGTATTTCAGCTTGGTACGGGAACTGCTCTGTCGCCGACCGGCAGGCGCTGCAGAGGGTGGTGAAAACTGCCCAGTATATCGCCGGGGCACCGCTCCCTGCCATCAAGGACATCTACAGGAAGCGGTGTTTGAAAAGGGCCGGGAAAATCACAAAGGACTCCACTCACCCAGCACACACACTCTTTTCCCTCCTGCCCTCTGGGAGGCGTTACAGAAGCCTACGGACCAGAACCACCAGGCACTGGAACAGCTTCTTTCCCACAGCTGTCACGTTTTTGAACGCCTCCTGACATAAAACATAAACTATAAGGACTGTACTCCCCTATCCTCTCATACAACAATAACACATGGACTATCCTCACACACACACACATCACGGACTGTTGTCTTCACACACACATACAACCTGTAAATTTTATCTGCCATTATTTATCTATAATCCATTCCCTAACATTCTTGTATATTCTGTATAATCTGTATAATTTGTGCATATAGCTCCCATATTTATATTTATACACAATATCTATATCTCTTGCTATAACCCCTTATAGTCCATACATACATAGTCTTGTACATCTGTAAATAAATATTTATATCTCGTAGAGCACTTCTGGATAGATGCAAACTACATCTCGTTGCTTGTACTTGTGACAGTGCAATGACAATAAAGTTGAATTCTATTCTATTCTATTCTAATCAGTCATCTAACTAAGTTACTTTTTCAAGAAGTAATCAGTAATTCGATTAAAGTTACTTTTTCAAAGTAACTATGCCATCTCTAATTACAACTCAAGTAAATAAAGTGAGAAATCTTGTGTTTATTAAAGGGAGAATTATGTAACTTAGACGTTTTTTAAGCTTTATATCATGCTATGGGTAGTCCCTCATCAAAAACATACCTGGAGTGCTGCTTTGATTCTTTCATGCATGTTTGAAGAATCCCTAAATCTCCATTGCAGCCATTTGGTTGTGCCTAAACGCTTGCTCAAGCGTTTAAGCACATATCCACCGAGCCCCTTCTTGGAGTTGCAAGCTCCAGCTGAGCTTTTGCTTCTCAGAGAACCTCTGCCCTGTGGGGACGGCGTCGCCACACAGCTCCTCCAGACTTGTGGCAGCACCAATTAGCAAACACCTGGTGGAACTACTCAGTACAGTGCCTGTAGGAACGATGTCAACATTCCTATGTTCACTGTTGTGATGACGTGCGGAAGGTGGAATGTTAGAAAGAGTAGGAGACGCTTAAAGAGACAGGCTCAATTTCAAGGCGTCAAATTACAAAGTCAAATTTCGTTTAGGTCCTATTTGACATCTTTTGACATACACTGCCTGGCCAAAAAAAAGCCGCCACCAAAAAATGGTCACACTCTCTAATATTTTGTTGGACCGCCTTTAGCTTTGATTACAGCCCGCATTCGCTGTGGCATTGTTTCAATAAGCTTCTGCAGTGTCACAAGATTTATTTCCATCCAGTGTTGCATTAATCTTTCACCAAGATCTTGTATTGATGATGGGAGAGTCTGACCACTGCGCAAAGCCTTCTCCAGCACATCCCAAAGATTCTCAATGGGGTTAAGGTCTGGACTCTGTGGTGGCCAATCCATGTGTGAAAAAGATGTCTCATGCTCCCTGAACCACTCTTTCACAATGTGAGCCCGATGAATCCTGGCATTGTCATCTTGGAATATGCCCGTTCCATTTGGGAAGACAAAATCCATTGATGGAATAACCTGGTCATTCAGTATATTCAGGTAGTCAGCTGACCTCATTCTTTGGGCACACAATGTTGCTGAACCTAGACCTGACCAACTGCAGCAACCCCAGATCATAGCACTGCCCCCACAGGCTTGTACAGTAGGCACTAGGGTGCATCACTTCACCTGCCTCTCTTCTTACCCTGATGCGCCCATCACTCTGGAACAGGGTAAATCTGGACTCATCAGACCACATGACCCTCTTCCATTCCTCCAGAGTCCAATCTTTATGCTCCCTAGCAAACTGAAGCCTTTTTTTCTGGTTAGCCTTACTGATTAGAGGTTTTCTTACGGCTACACAGCTGTTCAATCCCAACCCCTTGAGTTCCCTTCGCATTGTGCGTGTGGAAATGCTTTTGCGTTTGTAACACAGATGAGAAGGGTATTTTATATATTAGATGAATGGGCCAATAGGTTCGACTATCGGAGCATAGTGGGGTGTTTAAATGACACACAAAGGCAGTTAAATGAATTTAAAAAAAAACAACTGGCTTTAGTGACATAAACCATGAAATTAACAAACAGTTATACAAGACACACAATTATGAAAATAAAATTACACACAATAAAATACAAAAAAATAATACAAATACTTGGCCAAGTGCTAGTTCTCAGTTTTGAATCTTTTGGGTGCACCCTGGTAATCTGAATTCTAAATCGTAATAGGCAACAGATCAATCAATTCCAGTTCCAATTAGGTTCAGCTCAACACCATTCACATGAGGAGAATTTCCTACACAGCAGTTTGTTACGAAGTACCAAATAAAAACCAGTCCAAAAGGTGAGATCAGAAATTCCAGGATTAAACAATAAAAAGAAAAATGTCAGTCAGGGGTCTCATTCATAACCAACTGTGTGTGAAGATGTGAGTGGTACCAGCCTACCACACCGCGGGGTGCAGCAGGACTCCAAACGGAAAAGAAGGAATCCAGGAATCCAGTTCTTTCTAAGTCCAGGTGGGAAGGCTCGCCATCAAAGTCACAGGAGGAATCCACCTCAGGAACAATCCAGCATAAACAAAAAACCTGACCTGTCAACAGACAGGACCAGCAGAATCATAGGATTTTATTAAGCTGTTCTAGCTTTAATCCTTAAATCATGTTTCTGTATATTTGACATCAATTACTGTAAATTACAAAAGCATTTCTTCAAACAATATTAAACATTACATTTTATCCAAAATCAGTAAAAGTTTACATTTTAATAATCAAATAGTTCAGATAAACAATATTATTCAACAAAAATGTGATAAACAGAACAAAAACCCAAATGAAAGGCACAGAATATGCTCACCGATCTCAATGCGACACGTTAGGGACAACAATATGGTGGCTCTCAGTCCGGACCCGTGAGGCACTAGATAGTGTAATAAGGCATATTTTCCATGCTTTAGCCTTGATAATATGAGCTATCATTGTGAACAAAGTAAGAATATAACGTAAATTAGGTTTTACCTTCAGCTGAACGGAGAACAAGATGAACTTAAAACGTTAGCCTAGTAGCCGTTAGAGCTAAACCAGTAGCCGTTGGCCGTTAGAGCTAACGAGTCAGCTCTAACGGTGTTCAGCAGAAAAAGTGAACTTGTCTTTCCTTTTCTTTTTTTTTTCACTTCACGCGTCCAGCTTAGAAGTCGGATGATCTGGGAAAGCGTTTGTTTAGAGTTGTATAACTGTTTTAAAACAGAGACTCTCACGCTGCCCAGCTTAATCGTTTCCGGATCTCTCTCGCTTACACACTCAATGCTGCGGAAGGGCGGGTCCTGCAGCGGCAGTCCGAATTCTGATTGGTTTAAACTCACTGGAAACTAAACTTCCTATTGGCTAGGTAGACCACCTAGCTTCCCTAACCTCCGTTTCTTAAAGAGGCATCCCCATTTTATGTGGGTTACACCTTCACAATTAAACATACTCCTGAGTTCTGCTGTTGTTTTTCTTCGATTTGATTTGACCACACGTTTAAGTAATCGCCGATCACGATCATTCAGGATTTTTTTCCGACCACATTTCTTCCTGGAAGACGATGGTTCCCCACCATCCTTCCAGTTTTTAATGATGCGTTGGACAGTTCTTAACCCAATTCTAGTAGTTTCTGCAATCTCCTTAGATGTTTTCTCTGCTTGATGCATGCCAATGATTTGACCCTTCTTAAACAGACTAACGTCTTTTCCACGCCCACAGGATGTGTCTTTTGCCATGGTTGTTTAAGAAATGAGGAGTTACTCATTGCATCAGCTGGGGTTAAATAACTTGTTGCCAGCTGAAAGATAATTGCCTATGCAGTACTTATCCAATAGGAGACTTGTACCTATTTGCTTAGTTAAATCCAGGTGGCGACTTTTTTTTTTGGCCATGCAGTGTATTTTGACATCTCACTGTTGGAATATTTACCATTACCATTTTTCATCTCTCACTCAAATTTTTTGGTTGGGTAAAAGAGGAATAAAAGTGTTGAGTCATCTTTATTTTTGTTTCTCAGGGGCTCAGAGGAGATGACTGGAGATATTAATGACTCCATAGACTTTGTCCTTCTGAACTTTGCTGAAATGAACAAATTGTGGGTTCGAATGCAGCATCAAGGTCACAGCAGAGACCGAGAGAAGAGAGAAAAAGAACGACAGGAACTTAGGATTCTGGTGGGCACCAATCTAGTTCGCCTCAGTCAACTAGAGGGTGTGAATGTGGACAAGTACAAACAGGTCAGTGTGTCTCTTTCTCCCAAAATATCCAAGCTTTATCATTTATAGCTCTAGAGTGCATGGCGAGAACATTGAATTTCTGTTGTTAAGCTGATCTGTTTTCTGTCAATTTCATTTTTATGTGAATAATTTTTGAGTTTGGTAGCAAAATACTGAAATAGACAAATTATTACTAAATAGACAAAATGAGTTTAAATATTCCAGATAGTACAACTAATTATAATGTATTAAAATTAGTTTTTGAGTAAGACTGAAAAATTGAGGCCCAAACGATGTTCAGAGACCCAGACAAAGTAAGGTTCTCTAGCAATTTTTGGATCAAGCAGTTCTCTTGGGGGCAGAGCTACTGTAACAACCATCTCTGTCAGTTATTATCAGTGATGTCAGTAACGTGTTACTTAGTAACACGTTACTTAGTAACGCGTTACTGACATCGGACCACTTTTTTCAGTAACGAGTAATCTAACGCGTTGCTATTTCATATCCAGTAGTCAGACTACAGTTACTTATCAAAATCATTTTGCGTTACTGTGCGTTACTATTTTCTTTTGGAATTTTATTTTATTTCCTTTACGCGTCTTGTCGAGTGATTGCCGTTTTTATGCGACAGAAATGTAAACAATGGAGGGAAGAGGGAGAAAAACAGGAACTACTTTGAGTTTCTGTCGCCAAGTCTGATTATTATAAGAGGCTTGGGCTTTTTTTTTTATTTTAAAGTCGCTAGCAAATTTAATGAGTCGCGGGTTGCGCTTTTTGGGCTCGTTTTTGAACGTGAAGTTGCTCATTTGGGCTTGGAAATAAGCAGACATAAACCCCAGAATGTGTCTGACCTCTAATGTGACATGGAATATCGATCCCTCCTCTCCCGTCCTTTGGTTATTATATTCCCTTTTGTGTTAATGAAATGATGTACAGTATAAGTAGTAATGTAAGATTGTAATTTTAGTTACAAATGCTTGCACTGGAAATTATATGTAAAGAACTAATAAAAATTTCTTGAAAAAAAAATTGATACCTGTTAGTTACCTGAAGCTACTAGGTCACTGTTAGCTTCAGTTGTTTTAAAATTCCTGTTTATATCAAATCTGACGTAAGAGAAATTTGTTGTAATTTAAAGCTACAATATGCTTGGCCAAGTCGGAAAAACAGTATTTCCACTAAGTTTGACAATGTTCAGATATCCGAGCTTTTCTTCTTCCCTGGACACAGAATTACAATTACAATTGTCAGATATCCCAGCCTTGAACGTATCATCTCACTTGAAAATCTTCTGCAATAAGAAATCCTTAAAAGTCGAAAGTACAGGCAAGCTGATCCATGCCCTTGTGTTGACCGATCCGTCCTCAGCTGGTGATTTGTGCACACGCTTTTGGCGATTTCTATGCATAGTGTATTGTTACTTGTGCAGTTTGAAACACGTAAATTATACAAATGTGTCTGTTAAGGTACATATTTATGTTGTACACATTTGTGAGTTATGTTGTATGCTTAGAAATTTTATTTTACACATGTGGATCTTATTGTGCGCTTCGAATCTTTCTGAGATTGATTTAGCTCCATCTGATACAGTTCATCTGTTAATTACAATAAATACGATACATGCTTTACAGTATTTATTGTGCTGATTGCACATTATCCCTCTGAGGAACAAATTAAAGACTGTTCTTTTCTATTCTGTAGTGGGATATTCATGTACCCTTTATGCCTAGTGAGCATTGCAATAGAATTATTGTCTTTCCTATTATCCACAGATTGTCCTTCCTGGAGTCCTGGAGCAAGTTGTGAACTGTAGAGACTCATTGGCTCAGGAATACCTAATGGAGTGCATTATTCAGGTATATGGTGCATAATTTCTTTCTTTCTGAGATTCTGCTTTTACCATTAGTAAAGGTCTTAGAAACATCTTGCATGATGGTAAGTATGAATAATATGGTGTTTACAAACAGAGAATGTATTTTGGGAACATTTGTTCAAATTCTTAGCACAGGAAACAAGATTTACAGTGAATGCTAGGCCTACACAATTACAGTTTGAGCTAATTGGTATTTTGCATGGCATGCTATCTTCTACTGCTGTAAGCATGGTTGATTGATATGTCTATATGTGATAGAACGAATGAATAGCAGGAGCCTTCTGCTGAAAGGCTTTTGACTATTTTTTTCAGTGTGAATTACAGCAAAACACCCTTCTCAAACATGTACACAGTGCATGCATAAATTAAAATACTTTCGTAGCACTCAATAAAAAATGGATTTATTGTGTTGCTGATTCTGACTGTTTGGTCCACATTTAGATTTTTTGGAACAGTAGCTGTTTAAATATATTCTCATGGTAAAGATGTCAAGCATGAATGAAAGTTGTGTAACTGATTTTGTTAGCTCTGTCAATCAACAGTCTGCTCTTCCTCAATGTGTCTCCAACTCTCTGGTTCTGCTAGGTTTTTCCCGATGAGTTCCATCTTCAGACCCTGAACCCTTTTCTGCGTTCCTGTGCTGAGTTGCATCAACATGTCAACGTTAAGAACATCATCATTGCACTTATTGACAGGTACACTTTCACTTAACTCGACATGGGAGAGCCAAAGGTTTTGCACTTTCTTCACCATAGATGAAAACATTTTGTAGTTTTTGTATTCCTATGCCTTCCACAGTAACAAATTATCTTTTAATGGCTGTATACTGAAATCATGACAACTGTCCATAGTTAGCTTGTAAGTAATTGCAGACATCTAAGCATACCTTCTCTTCATGTTTTCTGTGTTATTCATACTCTTATTTGCATTATAGTGGACATATACTGGCCATAAAATTAGAATAACATGAAAAGTTCTGGAAACCACCGTAGAAATATTTACAGTAACAGTGTGGAGTGGTGACTGAGCTAAAAAGCCACAGTCAGGATGGATCTTTTACTTGCAGCATCTCTGGAAGAAAACAGTCTCCTCCTTCTCATTTTCCACAGTACATGACTTTAAGTCAGTAAGCATTTCACCTGCAGTTACAAAACCCAGATAGTGGAAATGAACTAATTGAGGTCATTTCTGCATCAAAAATGGCAACCAACTTCTGACCTATCACACAACATTTTGTGTACTGATCTCTGTCAAAATAGTTTGACCTGATGTTGAGAAGTGGAGGTGGATTCCTCTCTTTGAGCAAAATGATGCAATTTTTATCACACATTTGTCACTGAGAACACTTTCAATAAAGTATGTAGGAACTTTTACTTCAATTGCTAAACATCTTTTTACAGTCACACACAGAACAATCTAAAGTAGATTTTACATGCTATATATAATATGTCCTGTTTCCTCTTTCAGACTTGCTCTATTCGCTCATAGAGAAGATGGTCCAGGCATTCCACCTGAAATCAAATTGTTTGACATTTTCTCTCAACAAGTGGCCACTGTTATTCAAGTAAGATACCTATATTCATACACACACAACTGCAAAAATATATGTATCTTGTGCATGACTAGAGAAAACAAGCTGAGTTTTAACAGTATGGTACACATTTAACATACTGCAGAATTATGTCTTCTTCAGTCACGCCAGGACATGCCATCAGAGGACATAGTGTCTTTACAAGTCTCTCTCATCAATTTGGCTATGAAGTGCTACCCTGACCGTGTTGACTATGTGGACAAAGTTCTGGAAAGCACAGTAGAAATATTTAACAAGCTCAACTTGGAACAGTAAGTTTTGCAAATTCAGAAAAGCATAAGTCTGAACTGATGTATGTGCAGTGGCAGTTTTTAGTTTGCTTATTTTGACCCTCTTTTATTCTGTAGCATAGCAACCAGTAGTGCTGTGTCCAAAGAACTTACCCGTCTTTTGAAGATCCCAGTGGATACCTACAACAATGTGCTGATGGTGCTGCAACTCAAGCACTTCCCACCTCTCTTTGAATACTTTGACTTTGAGTCCCGCAAGACTATGAGTTGTTACGTACTGAGCAACACACTGGAGTCCAACACCATTATTGTTTCACAGGAACAGGTTTGTACAAATACTTCAGTTTCTGCACAGTCTTGTCTTTTTCCTAAACTCACAATAAAAGCTTTCTTGTAGCAATATTTCATCCATTGATGTGTGTGATAACTATAAATTTTATTCATAAATACTCCTCTAATTCTTCTTATAGGAAGCTAATCAAAATCAGAATCAAGATCAGCTTTATTGACCAAGTTTGTTCACAGAAAGGATGACACTGATTTCTGTTCCACTTTGCTCTCAATGTACAGACATTTTAAGTATAAACATATATTTTTTTTCTGGGAAGAAAAAAATGAGAAGAGCAGGAAAAAATGAAAAGAGCTCTCATTGCTCATAAAAAATGACAGCGTGCCCAGCAGATCTGTTCATCAAAGTGAAACTTTGGGGGGAAAATGTTGACTTTCTTCCAATTGTTTTTCTCAAATAGCACTGTGTAGTACAGACAGAAGTCTGAACAGTCTGTGTCCTGTATGTGTGGGGACTGCAGAAATGTATCTACCCTTTTCTTGACCCCTAGACCTGCACAACTCCTGGTTGTAGGGAGGGCTAGCCCTGATCCACTCTGCAGTCTAATCCTGTCCTTTTTTGTGGCTGAGCCAACCCACACAGTGATTGACAAACACAGAACAGACTTAATAATGGCCGCAAAGATGACCAGCAACTCCTGTGGCAGGTTCTACTTCTTAAGTTACTACAGAGAACACAGTTTTTACTGGGCTTTCTTCCAAACAAAGATATGTGAGGATTAGCTCAGGTTCCAAGGAAAGGTGTATCCCAAGACTCTGAAGAGCAGCACAATAGACTGTGTTGCTTAGTATACAAAGAGGAAGGTGTGTGGGGGGTTTCCCCTGCTAATCAGTTGTCATTTGCACAGTCTTAAACGAGTTAAGCTCCAGTTGGACCAGCTAATCAACCTTGACTTCTATGCACGGACTTGTTTACAGGATCAGACAGGGGTGTCAGTGGTGTCTTATGTTAAGTTTAGTTTCAGAGATTTTCACAGATGGGTCTACCATGGTAGACATTTCTAAACAGAGAAGATCACTGAAGAGAGAACACATCTCTGAGGTACTCCAATGCTGATAGTTTTTATTAATGAGGCTATGAGATATGAGATAATGGTGTTGAGGCTGCCCAGCCTCATCTTAGCTTACAGTGCCCACTTAAGAAGTGGCACTGTAAGCTAAGCATACTATGTATACTATGAAGTTGTATATATTGGGTGGAGGCTGATCGCCGATTACCAATCTTGGCGATCAGTGGGCACTGTAAGCTAAGCATACTATGTATACTATGAAGTTGTATATATTGGGTGGAGGCTGATCGCCAATTACCAATCTTGGCAGTCTGATCTGCCAATTTCGATTTTGACCGATAATTTGTTTGTCTGAAATGTTACCAAATATTGCAAGAAAGTCACTGAGCTGGCAACAGTGAAGTAACTATTGTTAAATGCAAATGTGTAGCCATGACCTGATCAGCTGGTCTATCAGTCAAACCTCTCTCAGAACAGAGCAAAAGAGGACAGTGGTTGATATTTAGACCTTTGCCAAAGTAGATAATATCGGCTGATGACCCAAAATTAAGAAAATTGGCACTAATAAATTTGTGCACTAATAGTGTTATTTTTGGTGTGATGTCCATACCAAACACACTTCATTTTTCAAACCAACTGCTGAATACAACTAATTCATACTGTATTATACATATTTTTAAATGATTGGATATTCCTAAATACTAATTCAATGTATATGTAGGTGGACTCGATCTTAAGCTTGGTTTCCACACTGATACAAGACCAGCCAGACCAGCCAGCTGATGATCCTGACCCTGAGGATTTCGCCGAGGAGCAGAGTCTTGTTGGCCGCTTCATTCATCTTTTCCACTCTGAAGATCCTGATCAGCAGTATCTTGTAGGTTCTTCCCTTAAAGTTTGTTGTAGGGGAATGGTAAATTCTAATAGTGTGTCGTACTGTAGTGAGCTACCTGTTATGGAAATATTTTCATACCAGAGGCCTGTTGCCAAATGCTGTTTTAGGAGCAAATAGTATTGTACTTTACAAAGGGTTTTAGTGTGTTAGAGGGAGGTGTGTGGTGTTCACTGACAATGAAGATGACAGTGATGCATTTGCTGGCTGTAATGTTGTTTTTGGGTTTTAGATTCTTAATACCGCCCGGAAACATTTTGGTGCTGGAGGAAACCAGAGGATCCGCTACACTTTGCCTCCTCTGGTGTTTGCTGCCTATCAGCTGGCCTTTCGATACAAAGCCAACTCATCAGTGGTCAGCGTACTTTTATTTTCCACCATCCCACCTGCTACACTATTTGTTGGTATTGAAATACTGAAATGTTTCCATTTTTAGGACGATAAGTGGGAAAAGAAGTGCCAGAAGATCTTTTCCTTTGCCCACCAGACTATCAGTGCACTTATCAAGGCTGAGCTTTCTGAGTTGCCTCTGCGACTGTTCCTGCAGGGAGCGCTGGCTGCTGGTGAAATTGGTTTTGAGAATCATGAAACAGTGGCATACGAGTTCATGTCACAGGTAGAGTAAATGTTTGTCTCTTGTGCTAAAACAACAGGAGCTGGGTCAGGCAGAAAATCATATTTGTGAGATCGACATGAGTCGGAATGTTGTACTTCCTCCTAATGTTTCCATCTCTTTAGGCCTTTTCTTTGTATGAGGATGAGATTAGTGACTCCAAAGCCCAGCTGGCAGCCATTACTCTGATCATCGGCACCTTTGAACGAATGAGATGTTTCAGTGAGGAAAATCACGAGCCTTTGAGGACTCAATGTGCCCTGGCTGCTTCCAAACTTTTAAAGAAGCCTGACCAGTGCCGAGCCGTCAGCATATGTGCCCATCTCTTTTGGTCAGGTCGCAGCACTGACAAAAATGGCGAAGAGGTGTGTCTCATTTTATGCCTGCTAATTCCACAGAAAATATCTTGATAGATCTGTTTTGTGTGTGTGTGTGTTTTTCAGCTTGGTTCTGGGCTGAATGTTAACTTCAACAATTCAGCTTATCCCTACATTCCCTTTCAACACAGAAGACAAAGTTTTAAAAAAGGCTGAATTCTAATCAAGAACGTCTAAGATTTTGCAACCAAAACTGGGCCCATGTTCTCAAAGATTCTCAGATTTGTCTAGGAGAGCTCACATCTTAGCCTAAAAATTCTTTCTGAGCCTAAGAGTGATTCAGCCTGCTGCTAAGAGCAATTGAGCATGGAGTGGACAGAAATTCCTAACTCAGTGAGAAGGTGTGGTTGACCCTGAAAACATGAAACAAGATTTAAAAAACAAACAAATACGCTGCCACTAGGCAATCAATAGAAATTAACCAATCCTACAGTCGGAATTAAGAAATGTGTGGTATGATGTTGAAAGTATGCAAAATTGAATTGCCACACAGCATCAACATTTTTCAATGCATCTTTTTTTATTTCTGTGTCATTATTGTGATTGGTCAGGACTTTTTGTCATGCTGGACATTTTACGAGTTGTCTATTGATAGTAATGTGGACCCTCAGCTGTCAGTAATTTACCGCGATTACTTGCTTGTATAGAATGACCAACATAAAGTGGGAAAGAAAAGATTTGAAACCAAACAAGACAGGCGCAGAGCCTGCTGTTGACAGAACTCTATCCTTTTTATAGAATATTTCTTTTTGATGGTTTTCCCACCATCTTCAGGCCCCCACATATTCGGGCGTATTGTGCGCACTCCATGAACCGCACGGACTCTGATTACCTAAAATTCTCTTGTGACAAATTCCTTTATTTCACACAATCCTAATGAGAACTAGCAAGTTTGATGGGGTATTTGGGCACCTAACTATGTTTCTTCTCCATCTGGGAAGCCTCAACTCACCCCTATTCTCAACCTTATCAGCTCGGTGTCAGCTTGATGTTAACACTGTTTCCACCAGGTAGTTTAATGTGCGACACCACAACGTGTATGCAGTCATAAAAATGTATCTTTGCCCAGGAATGGCCAGCGGACGTCCGCTTCAAGTCAAAGTAGAGTTTGCGTAGAGTATGCACAGACCTCTGCGGACTGAAGTACACCCGAGTATGTGGGGGCCTTTAGGCTCTCTAAAAGTCCTCCTCACTACTCCTAAAATTTTGTCACTTTAGGAGCTCTCGCTAGGCCTAAGTTGCTTTGTGAATAACTTTCATCTTACCAAGTTAAAATCCAAATTAAAATCGTAAAATTCCAGAAATTCTATGCATTTTGCTTAAGTAACTAACCCCTAGTGACGTCATTTTTGGAATCCTGGAATTCTAGAATCACAAGATTTCTTAGGATTCTTCTGGAATCCTAAGAATTCTTAGTGTTAGGATTCTTTTAGAATATGAATCAAATGTGTAAAAAATAATGATGGTAGGGGTGCACCAATAAATTGTCCCAGACTTCCTTAATTTGCGAGATTGTGATTGGTGAATACTTGCATGTGACGCCATTCTTATCCACCGATATTAACTACCTCAACAAAGATTTCAAAATCACAACGCTGAACAGCCTCAGTTAGTGAACATTCTCTTGTACAAAATTTATAAAATAAAGTGTCTATTTTATTGTTTGTCACTCAAGTGGTTGCCTCACTGTCAGCAGAATATTTGAACAGTTTTTTCATGGAATTGTCACATGTAGCAAACATTTAAACCAATATACCAGGTATAAATATTGCCTGTCATACCTGTGCTTTGGTCCCTATTCACTTGTGTTGATTACCTTTTTCTTTAGATACGTGATGGGAAACGGGTGATGGAATGTCTAAAGAAAGCCCTGAAGATTGCCAACCAGTGCATGGATTCATCATTGCAAGTCCAGCTTTTCATTGAAATCCTCAACAGATACATCTGCTTTTATGAGAGGGAAAATGATGCGGTAGGCTTTCTTCTATAAGTTTCCTCTTCTTTTTTTTTTGCCTTTTATGAAATATTTCCTGTTGGCTCTGCTGGGAGGACATAACAATTTGTTTGCATTTTCTCTTACTGTCATTTTGCACTGACCACAAGTTTATTTCCTGAATATTTGTCTCCGAACAGTATTGATTTTTCTGTCATTTGTGTTGTCTTTAGTTTTGCAACAAAATTACTCTTCCAATAAATGCAATGAAATAATTACATAGTTATAGCTGAGTGAAAGTGGTGAACTAGATAGTTGGGTTTTTTTTCTGTGGAACAGTTAGACTAGGATTCTTAAGTCGTCCCTTAAATTTTAAAGATGAATTAAATTATAAATTATTACAGAAACTTCAGAATTTTTTTTCTGAAGTTTCTGTAATAATTTACCTTTATTCTTTAGCTCAGAAATTTTTTATTTTTATTTTCATGTCTTCGTACTTCTAGACTTCTGTGGTAACTAGCCTTTGCATCTTTTCTGCAAATATCTGTCCTTACTTGTCCATATTTGTCTCTTCCGTTCCATCTTGATTTTTGCATTCCCATTAATTTCAGCAGTTTGCTTTAAAACTTTGAGACAAAAGTGATTTTTGACTTTGAAACTCAATCTTAAATTAGTTGAAGGTCTCTTGTTCTTCTACATGTAGACCATGTGAAAGTGGGAAATAATTACTATGGCTTTAGCAGGAACTCTGTGTAAATCTGGAGTTGAAGATTA